>NW_024716963.1:0-16898 GCF_018991925.1 Homarus americanus | reverse complement strand
AAGCTCACCTATGCCTCCCCCACCTGGTCTTCCTCCCTAAATGCCACACAACGTAAACACCTAGAAAAAGTGCAAAAGAGGGCATGCAAGATTATTCTCTCCCCTTCCTACTCCACATATCAAGAAGCGCTCAACACACTGACCCTTTCGACTCTCACTGACCATCACCACGACCTCATTTGCAAATTTGGTAAGAAGCTTCTACACCATCCCCGACACCGGCTCCTACTACCACCTGAGATCCCTTGTCCGAGAATTGCTGTTCGACACCACAACCGCATCCAGCCCATACCTGCACGAACTGATCGCTATAAGAACAGCCCAGTCCCAACCATTGAAAAAATTATCAATAACTTGTAATAAATCAGTGTATTCACTCCCGGTAAACACTGCTCCTTACACTGTCACTATGTTGAAATGAACTGTAGTTTGAGCTTTTCCCCATCTAGTTATTATATGTCTTATTGTGTCACTTATGTTACTTGTATATTATTTGTAATTCGTAACCCATTCTCAAATATGTAACTGTATATTTTTCAGCCTTCTGGCTGCCAAGTTTTTCACAAAAACCGTTAACACATATACATACACACACACACACACACACACACAGCACACACAGGTTATATGGAATAAAACACAGGAACACAGTAATATATCAATTTAAAATATATATATACATGGTGTGTAAGCAGTCTTCACGAGGGAGACATAGATGAAAGTGCCGCTAACACACACTGTACTAATTTGTTTATGTTTTCCTCTTATTTTTTTCTTTTTTCCGCTGTTCAAATAAAGCTCTTAATAAGATGAATGGTTGATGACGCTTAATAAGATGAATGACTGATGACGCTTAATAAGATGAATGACTGATGACGCTTAATAAGATGAATGACTGGTGACGCTTAATAAGATGAATGACTGGTGACGCTTAATTAGATGAATGACTGATGACGCTGAATAAGATGAATGGTTGATGACGCTTAATAAGATGAATGACTGATGACGCTGAATAAGATGAATGACTGATGACGCTTAATAAGATGAATGACTGATGACGCTTAATAAGATGAATGACTGATGACGCTTAATAAGATGAATGACTGATGACGCTTAATAAGATGAATGACTGATGACGCTTAATTAGATGAATGACTGATGACGCTTAATAAGATGAATGGTTGATGAATCTTAATAAGATGAATGACTGATGACGCTTAATAAGATGAATGACTGATGACGCTTAATAAGATGAATGACTGATGACGCTTAATAAGATGAATGGTTGATGACGCTTAATAAGATGAATGACTGGTGACGCTTAATAAGATGAATGACTGATGACGCTTAATAGGATGAATGACTGATGACGCTTAATAAGATGAATGATTGATGACGCTTAATAAGATGAATGACTGATGACGCTTAATAAGATGAATGACTGATGACGCTTAATAGGATGAATGACTGATGACGCTTAATAAGATGAATGACTGATGACGCTTAATAAGATGAATGACTGATGACGCTTAATAAGATGAATGACTGATGACGCTTAACAAGATGAATGACTGGTGACGCTTAATAAGATGAATGACTGATGACGCTTAATAAGATGAATGACTGGTGACGCTTAATTAGATGAATGACTGATAATGCTGAATAAGATGAATGGTTGATGACGCTTAATAAGATGAATGACTGATGACGCTGAATAAGATGAATGGTTGATGACGCTTAATAAGATGAATGACTGATGACGCTTAATAAGATGAATGACTGATGACGCTTAATAAGATGAATGGTTCATGACGCTTAATAAGATGAATGACTGGTGACTACAAAGCTACATAACACAGTAGGGTGTGTCATAGGAGGGAAGATCAGCTAAAACTAATGGCCCATCACTTTTTTGGTAGATTTTAGTGTATAAAAACAGAAAAAAATTTCAGTTTCAATATTTTGCAACCTTTTGCTAGGTAAATTTTAGCGTGAAATTTATCGAAAATCTTACGTACAGCTGCATTAGTGCATTACAATTAAATAGTGAACATTGCTTTCTGACTTCATTCTTTAACAACCCAACTAACAATATTTTTTTCTGTTTCAGATTCTGATGCATTTAAAAGTTGATAATATTTGCGATGGCTGCTTGTGTCAGGACGAGGAACCAAAAATCCAGCCATCTCAGTCACTATCTTGGGTCTGGGAGAGAGCTCCTGAAGTCGGAGTTGCCTACATGAGAGATGCTTTGAGATACGGTGTTTTAACTAGCAAATCAGTGAAAAGAACCAAAGAACTTACACAAACAAAGGACATTGCCAGTGATATGACCAAAGCTGTCTTGGCACAGTACACTCTGGCTAACGCTCAGTTCAAGCCTCCAGTCATAACAAGTCAGAAGAAGATTAGTGAGAGACTGCTACTAGTTGGGAAAAGGCAAGAGATATCTCTTGGGAGAGGAAAACTTGCAGTTAAGGACAGCTTTGCCAAGCAACTGGACCAATTATTTGACATAATTACTTGCAAGTGCCCAATTGTTCTCTGTCCTGAGTTTGGATGCGATCGTGACTGTAAATCCGAGGCCCACATCTCCTGTATTTGCAAGCGTGAACTGAAGATTCCTGTGATCGAACTGGTATTTGTCAAAGCACAGAGAGAGAAGACTGGCAGTATAGGGGCTCTCATGATTTCTAGCCAAGATATTCCGGAGTCCAAGAGACAGGAGGCTGCCACAGAGAGACAGAAGAGGAGAAGAGTTGCCGAGGAAAAGAGACTTGAGAAGGCCCAGGGTGAGGTAAAAAAGGCCGATGATTGAAGTCAAGCTGATTCAGAGTTTAATGACTTCCCCATGGCTGATCCGAGTGCTGACCAGGAGAATGGTGACTGTCCCTAACCCAGAAAATAATGATCCCAAACCTTCCAGGCATAACATTCGAAATAGGAAAGATATCCCGAGCATAGCTCTGGCCAGCATGCGACACCACACTGGTCTCAGAGAAACTTTGAGATAGCAACAGCTGCCTGGATTGACGGTGGTTTGATAACACCTGATGATGTTCACCTGGTGATAGATCATACAAAGCAAGGAGAGCTCAGGAGAAACTTGTCAGTAACCTAGAAGAGGAGTTTGGATAAGGGGATAAGAGAAAATGGAATCAATTGTTTGTTCTTTGATGGGAGAAGGGATGACACTAACGTGTTCATGAAAGTTGGAGATTCTGACAAGTTGTTCCCTGCCATGGTGAAGGAGGAACACTACTCCTGCTGCAGTGAACCAGGAGGGAAGTATTTGTGGCATTTCACTCCAGAGAAAGATGACATCAGGAAACCAGCTGAGATAGTGGCAGATAACATTGTGAACTGGCACAGAGAGAGGAACGTAGACCAGACCCTGCAGGCCATTGGAGGGGACAGCACCAACACGAACACAGGGTGGCAAGGGGGGGTCATACAGTGGATAGAGCGGAAGATTGGGAGGAAGCTGGTCTGGATTGTTTGTGACCTCCACACCAACGAGTTGCCACTCAGACATCTGATCCAGGAGCTGGATGGCAAGAATTTTTCAAACAACAGATGGTCTGGTCCTCTTGGCAAGATGCTGGACTCTGCCACTGAGTTAGAAATAAATCCGAGCTTTGAAAAAATCACAGTTGACCCTCCACTCGTTGAGCTTGCACATACTGTCATTGACGACCTGAGTACTGACCAGTACTATGGTTACATGATTTGCAGTGCCATCAAAACTGGGGGGTCATGCCTGGATGATTTGCTTACCTGCAGATAGGTCCAGTCTCACATTCTAGGTGGCTCATAACGGCTCTCAGGTTCTGCAGAATTTGGGTCGCTCATCATAAACTGAAAGGGAACCAGCTTCACAACCTGAGACTTATTGTCCAATTCATCGTGAGTGTCTACTTGCCAAATTGGTTCAACACCAAGGTCAAGTCATCGTTCTCCGAAGGTCCGAGGCATGTTCTCTTCCAGCTTGAGCTCCTGAGGAGTCAGCCAAGGAAGGTTGTTCTGATTGTGGAGCAGACTGTGAGGAGATCTTCCTGGTATGCTCATCCCGAGGCAGTTCTGCAGACAATGCTCTGCAGTAAGGATGAGGAGGAGAGAAGAGTGGCAGTCAAAAAGATCTTGGATATGAGATTTATGAGAGGATCTGGGCATGACGAATCAGTTGGTGACGATTCCTTCAGGGTCAGGAAGACTCCTGAAGTCAATCTAGGTGCCAAGACCCTCACTGATCTCATAGATCTGGATAACATCCAGGCTGGCAGTGAGCCCCCTCTTACCTGCAGCCTCACCAATGTTCAAGTCAGAGCTTTCCTGGACAACCCCATGCATGTCCCTGCCTGGCCCTCGCACACCCAGAGTATAGAGCGTTGTGTACAGCAAGTGAGCGAGGCCAGCAGTCACGTGTACAGCCAGGAGAGGAGGGAAGGCTACATCCGAGCTCAGGTGGTCAGCAGGGAGGTGATGAGTAGAAACAGAAGCAAGAAAGACATGTTCTCTATGGTGTGCAGCAACACCGGGTCGTAGTAGTAAAACCGGTTTTTGTATTTGATGATTTTGTTTTCTAAAGGAATATTAAATTTAATAAATGTGTCAAGATCATTCGTTTCACTATTCTGGATCATTTTCATCCTAATAAATTAACCTGATACATTTACTTTACTTTAAATAAGCTATTTAGTGGTGTTGGTAAAAGGGTGGGAGTACTGAATTTTCATAAGATTTCAAGTTAAAATTTACCTAGCAAAAAATAAAAACTTTTCAAATCTGAAGATATCACATGATTCTGCACATAGAACTACATCATTAATACCATGGGCCGATTTTTCAAACTCAAAAAAAAAAAATTCGCCTCCGTATGACTCACCCTAATAACACAGTATACCCGGCACCCATCACTCCAGGCTTATTTAATCCCTTTTGATAATAAACTGGTAAAACTAAAAGTTAACTCATTGTCTTACCGGTATATACAACAACAATATTTACATTTCACCATAGAAACTGATGTGTTATTTGTCGTATTACGAAAAACCTGTCACATCATCTACATATATTAGTCGTAGTAAACACGTATAACATTATTACTACCATAAAAGGTGTGTAAGAACAGAACATGAGAACTATAACAAAAAACGGGAGAGCAGCCGACATAACAACCAAAGCAAAAACACAAGAAACACTATTAAATGTTGTCTTTCAGAAATATAACACAAAACGTGGGACTTCAGGGTCGACGACAAGTACACAAAAGACAGCCCAAAAAATACAGTATCCTTTAATAATAACATTATACCATCGAACTGGTAACACAGCGACAGAGGTCAGTTATTTCTTCAGACGAAAGCCGAATATAGTGATGTAAAATAATTATACGTACTGTTAGCTCTATGGTGTTTCATAAAACTTTTCATTTGTGTTGCAGCAAAATAAACATTAACTTTAACTCTCATTTAAAATAAACTTCACTTATGTGCACAGAAAGTAATACATACAATATGTACTTTAAATGGACCTGAAAGAAAATATACTGTACATCCATGTTGTACTGAGATACATGAACCTTAGTTCCGTCTGACCAAAACAAACACTACAGTACCTCCATAAACCAAGACATTGTAACCTCACCTCACCTTAAAGCTAACATTGTTACAAGCCTGGTGTTACTTCAGTACCTACCGTCACAACCACTAGGTGTCCATACTGGCGGGTTACCTGTGTTACCAAGATAAATGCAATAAAAACATATATGGAATATGTTCCCAGACAAACAAGGTTCAAGTATCGAACTGTTTACTATGTAATAAATTATAAACAATACGAGTACGTTCATTAAATTTATTTATGTTATTTTCTATTTTTAAGTAACGTTAAATATTATACAAGCAGATTCTCAACCACTGGAAGTATTTATAACTTGGAATGTGAACAAACTAAAACTGTCCCCCATTATTATAATATCTTACAACTGACTTGTGTACTTACATTGTCCTGTTGTCTGCTCCTGTGAAACATAAACCAGTGTTAGTTACAAGCATTTATTAAACACTTTAAACCAACCACAGTATAATGATTTAAGACCCACCATGATAAGAAGATATTAAAGTACATTACTCCCTCGAACATATTTTGATCACCAATGACTTTCATCCCTGAACTTTTGGGAACAATTATAATATTTGTATACACAATTCACTGATAAATTATTACAAAACTCCTCTACTGACTATTGATGGTGATTACTTACCGCCAGTCTTCGGCTACCAAAGGTCTTCAGTCCTGCAAATACCAGAAAAAATAATTACCATGTTGTTAAGATAAGATAGTACAGTTGTTATTATTAGATAAACTGTGTCCAAACTAAACAGTTGAAACCTTCATTAGGCGGCGGGGGGGGGGGGGTATCATGTCCACACACTGTCTACGACAATGACATAACCAACTATTTTCTCTGGTGGCCAAACACAAAGATTTCCCCCAAATATTCAACACATTCCCTTGTATCCTAAATAATTTTGGTGGGCGGACATTTCCTCATCAGTTTCCACAACAACAATTTATCTCACTTTTTATATATTTACTGAACCTTTTAAACCATCCAGTTACTCCCTCATAAATGTTACATTACTGGGGAGGTGAACAAGTAACTGCCTCTCGTGTCCCGGCTCTGACCTTGGCTTCCCTCATCCAAATACCGTAACATATGTAGTCTTGTGTTCCTGAACCATCTTAACTCAACTACTTGCTGGTATTATTAAGTAAAACCTGACATTTTGGTATTCACTAATAAATTGGGTAGATAATTTTTACCTTTTCTTAATGTCTAATGTGCCCATGACTCGCCTTTCTGTAGACAACAGATTTATTTTCATTGTAATCCTAATTTTAGCTCATTTATTTCTGTACATCTTTTTTCTGAGACTACATCCTTTAACTCTTTGATCAGTTACCCCGCCAGCAGTGTGACACAGTTAATGCTTTATTTAGTCTTTATGTCAGCAGTTAATGATTAGAACTGTATAAGCTTTTATTGGATAGTTTACCCATCGGAGCCCCTCCTTCACCTCCCCAAAACAACACTATAGGCGGCACTGTACTTATGACTTACATTGTCACAAGTAGTCTCCCTAAGATCAAAAGCTTGACTAACTATAATAAAACACAGGACCGAACAAACACCTTGGAGCAGAGTTTGCCACGGAGGAGCTCAGTCTTAAGTACAACTTAATTTAGTTTGGGCGTAAAAGCTGTAATAAGATTTGTCCTGCATTTGTACTACAACAAAATTACGTTATGAAGCATCACAATTAACATAACCTGATTGAGGCTCTAGTAAAGTACTGTGAGATTTGAGCATCGCTAACATTCTGTTTCATGTCAGTTAACACAATAACAATGTCAAAAGAACCAAGACGCTTAATGGCTCCAAAGTTATTCATTAACTGCTGTTTCTAGTAAGTGTCTTTGTGTTATTATGAAAAGGATGTTGAATTATATATTTTGTCATTGTTTTATAACCTATTAATTTATCAACTGACAAAGGTGTGGTTTTCGCAAATGGAAAAACACAAATAGGTACTGATTTAATAGTTCTATAATTCTGGAGATTTTTAGATACTGAAGAAAACTGTAAGACCCGACGATTTACAATACTAATGGAACATCATGACAAAACTCTATTGTTTAAAAAAATATGTGGTGAGTGATGCAGGGAAGGTCTCTTTATTTTGTATTATGGTTGCAAATATTCTGCAAGCGGCTTTCCATTCCCACGAGGCTTGAACGTTCATTAATGCTGATAACTGGGCAATAACTCGATACAATATTTTGGATTCGACAAAAACAAGCTTCAGTATTGCACCAACTGGCATGATGAAGTACACCAGGAACTCGATGGAAGACTCGAGGAATTGTCCCGTAAACGTTTGTGTACTTCCCACCTTCACACAACGTCCTCACATTCCAGGTTCCTTCCTTATCAGAGTTTAATCCGCTCAGTCTTAATCATTCCGGATGGCTGTTTAATACCGGAGCCTTGGTGTAGTTGTGACAGTACTTGGCAGTTCTCCTGCTGGACCACAAGCACGGTAGACAACGTGGTTAGAATTTAGGTGACGCTGACCCACAGGAACGCCCGACAACCATTTACGGTCTCTGTACAGGTTCCTCCCAGGTTAGGAATTTAAATGAGGATAGTGGCAACTCTGTGTCTTTCCTCACCAAAGGACTTCTACTCGTATATAAAGAAATCGTGCCGCATTTTAGCTCATATTGAGTAAACTCTCCCAGTCATTATTCTTCTCCAGTCTAGGAAACTTATATCAGAATTAAGTGAGCGAAGTATGTTAGGCGAGAGAGAGAGAGAGAGAGAGAGAGAGAGAGAGAGAGAGAGAGAGAGAGAGAGAGAGAGAGAGACCAGGAGGGTTTTCCAACTTACCGACAGATTACCTGAGGCAAGATTAAGCCATAATTGGGGTGCCAGGGAAACAAAGAGCTAATTTTGGTGGAGGATTATCTTAGACAGTCCCGTCCATTCACATTATTTGTACAGACATATACTCCTAAAGACTGCTCCAGGTTTATCTTATATCACAACGTCAAGAAGCCAAGAATCTGAACCGGAAATAATGTTGTTGTTTTTTCTATAATATATATAGAAAAATGTAGAATAGTTTTGGAATAAATTATTTTGCTTAATTTTATGATATGTATTTTAAAGGTGAATTGCATAAATTATTGATCAGAATGAAGATGGGGGAAAAAATATGGTAATACCTTAAATCCCTTACACACCTAACACACTTATTTTAGTAATACTTTAGATCCCGTGTGTACCTAAACTATTTATTCTAGAGTAGTTATTTATAGAAGACAATATTTTCTTTCTTCGATACCCGAACATCAAGAGTAGTATTTTTTTATTTTTTCTATATTTTCTTCTCATATGTAATGTAAGTGTCCCCGCCAGGATCATCCACCGACAGTTGTTGTAGCTTACGTTTGCGTGTGATTGATTCCGACGACTGCTACATTGTATCGGTCATCTTATATCAGTTATGTCAGTCATTCTCTCTCTCTCCTCATTAGTCTATAAGACGTAAGCGTCGCCTCAATGTTCTGGTACTGAGCTTGGGTGTGGGAGTGGCCATCAAGACACATCAGCAGGTGTGGGGGTGGCCATCAAGATACGTCAGCAGGTGTGGGAGTGGCCATCAAGATACATCAGTAGGTGTGGGAGTGGCCATCCAGATACATCAGCAGGTGTGGGAGTGGCCATCAAGATACATCAGCAGGTGTGGGAGTGGCCATCCAGATACATCAGCAGGTGTGGGAGTGGCCATCAGCAGGTGTGGGGAGGACTAGGTGTTCACTGGCCGCTGTCTTGTAGTTGTGAAAAAATTACCAACTTTTGATTACTTGTCAGAGGGACCTACAGCAGGAGTCAGGAGGAGCACCACAAGTTGTGGGTGAACGTCTTTCCTCCGAGATGTTTTGGTGATGGTTGAGTGGGCGTGTAGCCATGGGTCACCTCCTAACACCCACACTCGGAGATGTTTTGGTGATGGTTGAGTGGGCGTGTAGCCATGGGTCGCCCCCTAGGACCCACACTCGGAGATGTTTTGGTGATGGTCGAGTGGGCACGAGTCATGGGTCCCTCCAAGGGCCCTCACTTACCAACCCATTCCTGTCTTTCCCGGGAACTACATGGTTACAAAAAGACCACTTGCATTTAAATCTCTAATCAACAGGGTGTTTCAGAAAGACGTTTCATAATTGGAGGGGGGGGGGGTGTATTCCTGAGACATATACAAGGATAAATGACTCCCTGACCATAGTGTCGGAGTTATTATACCACCAAATCGGGTAGGGGAGGACAAAATATCAAGCCCTGTTTAAAGTACGTGATAACGCCGAGTGGGTCTGTTGATAGTCCACATGTAGTGACACATAAATCTTATTAGGTACGATTCTCAATCAATGTTTGGTCCATATCTGCTGCCCCAGTGACTGACAGGCAGAACAAGAACACATTTTCTTGGGAACACTCTGTTAGTGATGCTTGAGGAGGTGCCCTTCAGGATACGTCAACAACTGTGGTACATGCAGGATGGTATCCCAGCTCATTTTGCTCGAGTAACAACGGAACTTCAAAATGTTGGGTATCCTGGCAGGTGGATAGCGCGTGGCGGCCCTGTTCCATAGCCAACTCGATCACCTGACCTAAATTCCCTTGGCGTCTATCTGTGGGGTAACGTTAAAATCAAAGAGTATGCTACAAAGGTCCCGACTCATGAGGAATTGTGGCACCAAGTGCAAGACAGAGCCACAACCATTAGCAACATCCCTGGAGTCTTCCAACATGCACGAGTCACTTTAGCAACGGGCTGAAGTCTACATTCAGGTAGAGGGCCGAAACTTTTAACATTTACTGTAAAATTCATATCAGGTTGCGTATGATTTTAAATAACTTGTAATAGCAACACTGGATATTTCGTTTATACTCCGACGATTTCATCACACTACAACCCCAACTGTCAGGTTATAAGTTATAACTCCGAACCTATGATCATGAAGTCATTTATCCTTATGTATGTCTCAGTATGTCTTAGGAATACATCCCCAGAACTATGAAACGTATTTCTGAAACACCCTGTATTAAGGATACGTGGATGACATTTTGAAGCTATAAGTCGGCTCAACACAGCCAATGTTCTTAAGACTACTTGTATTCCACACACCACAATAGGCTATACAGTTCACCTCTGAGTGTAAGCAATAACAAACTTCCATTCTAGACATCAAGATAGAAAGATCAAACAATACCGTCACTACTTCCATTTACAGAGAACCAACGTACACACAACACAGGCCTCACTATTGACTTAACTTCAGATATTCCTATACAATACAAAAGACTTGGGTAACTCGGGCATCTCATACCTGCTTTTAGTTACTCCAACTTACACAAGGAACTATACACCCCACTGAGCAGGACACTGATGGCAAATGGTCTTCCAAAAGTTTTCATCGACACATTGGCAAATGCTTCTCACAATGGAAATAACTGGAAAGATCCCCACAAGGTAAATTATTTTATCATTGTTGTACTTAACTGTAGTGTGACTGGGAAGAACAGTGTAAGTGAATTATTACTAACTGTGAATCTCGTGTTAAATCGAAGAAATAAATGATCCAGGTTTGTTTACTCTTGATATATGTAACCTTTTCCTCATTTCCTTGATTCTTATTGTAAATCTTATATGAGTGAACTCCATCAAGAACTTCGATAAAGTTTAATATAATAATTGTGTAACGAGGACTGAATCTTGGAACCCTTTCCTTGTAGTAGGCAACACAACGCAACTATTATCATTATTATTATAAAATCTCTCTTAGCCGTGACATACAGTACATCATATATCACTAAATATTACCTCTCAGTTCTCTGCACCATGTTATATTCCTCTCACTGTTAACAACTAAGTTACCAGATTTATACTCGGTTTTTCCATAACTTCTCTCTTATAATTTAGACTGTTAGATGTTTTCTCTATAGCATAAGAGGACTACACAGCGTTCAATTAACAAAAAAAAAACACCTTTTAAACTATTTTCGTAAATGTTTCAACCCGCCTGACTACGGAAACCTGCCTGGGACAATGTATTTTCCTTTAAATAAATTAATTTTATGACTTGTAGATGGGATAACATATTCATATCCATGTGCATGTAGGAAATCATGTTATAAACTAGGTGGGGTACCCGGCGTTGTCCAGGTTTGTTTTGGACGAAATAAAGATAAACAGACACTCAATCACGCCCTCTCTCTCCCTCTGGAAGAGGGGGTAGGGATGTCCTTGGCCAAAATTAAGTGAACATGCAAAAAATAAATAAATAACAGTAACCTTGTTGCAGTGAGTCAGAAGAGTAGCATCACATCTGTACATATACACGTGTTCACCTGATTTTTCTTTGTGCAATATAAGAGTGACGAGTTTGTCCGACAGGTTGACTTCCTTACACACACTACTGGTGATCTTGTCTCTGTACTCCACACACCTTGTTATCTGTAGTTCATCTTGTTCTATTACCACGATAACATTTATTACACCAATACTAAAGATTAACGTATTATTCAGACAAATCGTTCTGGTTCTTAGTATCATTAACACCTAAACACAAATACTGAAATACGAGACAAATCAGAGGTAGAAAATATCGGTGTAACAATACTCATTCACCCAACAGTAATCTTCTACCCTTCATTGTTAACATTTATTTCCACTCACTGAACAACCTTGGTCTTCTACCACGACCTTAATGTAAACTTGTAAATCTTCCAGCTGGGATGAGTCGTGTCTTTCCTCACTAACTCTTCTGTATACTGTACTGCACCATTGTTTTACTCCTCAGTGTGTGTGTGTGTGTGTTTGTAATAAACTTTACGTCGCTCTTACTTTATGACTCTACTAAACTTGCCTTCATCGTGGTACACACTGACATTAACTGTAATACGGTACTAGTGACTGATAATACTCTCTCTCTCTCTCATTCTGTCATGCATAGTCAATAATTCATAACTACCTCTTCAGAAAACTAACAATATTAAATTTCCATTTGCTTTCTCGTTCATTTCCCTTCATTTCAGAAACCACTTTTCATATAAATGTGGTGATTCCAGCCGTAGTCTGGAGTCGGTTCACATTAACTTGTCTGTCTCGACAAAAAAGTACAGAAACTTATGGGATTCACGTGCAGCCAGGAAGCCAAACAGACCTTACAGTGTTGGGGACATCCACTCACAAATATATCCCGAGGGAGGTTTTTATTAATCCATCGTAATGTCCAACTATTAGAAAACAGTATCAGTGTTAATATTCAAAATTTATTATTCTAGAATATTTGTTTTTGTCTCCTTTCCCGTTGAAGTATCAGTAATGAGCAGATCTCTCACAAATATATCAACGATTCGAATCCCGCTTGGTCCTTACACACGTGAGCAGGGTGTTATCCAGTGTGAACCTCACTGCCAAACCCGGCTTTCTCCTCTACTAACACTGGATAGACCAACCGCCCGACCGGCTAGTAAGCTGATAGGTAGCACAGTACTACTATACCGGCCAACAATCTGTACAGTATAACAGATCGCTTAATATGTTAATCTGCTTCCATCTACGTTTTGTGTTCACCTGACTACTTTAATAGCCTCCCAAATACAAGAAAAAGATAAAAATAAAATGAAAGCTTCATTATTCGCTTAATACTGTTCACTACACTTCTCCCACAGCTTGTCCGGTTTATACTCTGCCGTTTGTATAAAATGGTAACAAGCTTTATTACAATTGACTATAGTTAGTAGCTGTAGCCAGAGAATTATTCACCCATAAACAATAATCACTCCGCTGACCACCTGATCACTTAATATATTTATTAGGTCTATAAACAAAGGGATAAGACGAATCAAACTTCCATATACTCGTATGCCTTTATATATTACGAGAGGGGGTCAAAACTTGGCTCTCTAATGACAACTGAAATCCTAACACTGCTAACCTTACTAACTCAGAGGCAACAACTTCTCTCTGTATTCTGTTTTGTTAATCTACCACAGACTTTTGAGCTTTAACCCGATACTGTTAATAACAGTTTTATAAGACTTTACAGTAAAGAATGCAACAATATTATGGCAACTCTCTCTGTGTTATGAAGGAGCGTTCCTCACACCTGGTGCCAGTAATCATTCACCTGTGTCGTCTTGTCTAAATATCTACCTCCTTCCTGAAGACAAGTATTGAGTCAGGTCATCCCGAGAAAGTGTCATCATTAATAATCCTTTTCTATCGTCCTCTGCCTCTTCACTTTCTCTCTAAAATCTTCAAATCTTTCCTCAATTCATTTCCGGGAGGATATTGAGTCTCTCAGTAGTCTCTCTGGTCACTAATATGGTTTACGCCCAGGAAAATCCATTGGTGACTTTCTTACTTCTTTTGGGGATTTTATATTGTGGATGTTGATGTGTCTAAAGCCTTTGATAGGGTGTGACACGAAACTGATCACCAGCCTTGTCTCAGCTGGTGTTCCTCTCTCATTCTCAACTCTCGTCTTCATTTAGCTTTAGGGTCCTTCCACTCCTTGATGGATTGACCACTTCTTTCCTTCCCATAATATTGGTGTTTCTCTGTGTCTTCGCCCACCCCTCTTCTTCATTTCTTTAACTCGTAACTCAATCCGGTATTACTCTTAATTCAACTCTGCATTATTTTACCACCTCTCAAATCCACTCCACATGTCGCTCGATCTCGTTTTCACCTAATAACTACCATCTTTATAAACAGATCCGGATAGGATTATCCCGTAAGGCGGACGGACGTAACCTGATGAGTCAACGTTTCTGTGATCCAATATTTTCCTCCTCCCTTTCGGAAAGTTCTCAGAATTTTACAGTTCCTGAATAAGAAATCACACACACACACACACACACAACACACACACACACACACACACACACACACACACACACACACACACACACACACACACACACACACACACACACACACACACACACACACACACACACACACACACACACACACACACACACACACACACACACACACACACACACACACACACACACACACACACACACACACACACACACACACACACACACACACACACACACACACACACACACACACACACACACACACACACACACACACACACACACACACACACACACACACACACACACACACACACACACACACACACACACACACACACACACACACACACACACACACACACACACACACACACACACACACACACACACACACACACACACACACACACACACACACACACACACACACACACACACACACACACACACACACACACACACACACACACACACACACACACACACACACACACACACACACACACACACACACACACACACACACACACACACACACACACACACACACACACACACACACACACACACACACACACACACACACACACACACACACACACACACACACACACACACACACACACACACACACACACACACACACACACACACACACACACACACACACACACACACACACACACACACACACACACACACACACACACACACACACACACACACACACACACACACACACACACACACACACACACACACACATCACACTGCTCGCTGGAAATATGTCGACGACTCCACCATTGGGATCAGGTCAATTCTGCTCCCGACTATACCGCCCTTCAGGATTTATTGAACAGTCTCCAGAACTGGGCCACCAACAACCATGTCACCATCAACCATACCAAGACCATGGTTATGCACATCAACCTCTCCTCCGACATTGTCCCACCTCCTTCCATTACTCTAGGTCCGAACACACTCCAGGTTGTAGATTCCACGAAGCTCCGTCACCATAGACAACAAACTAAATTGGAAACCACACGTCAGTGAAGTTGTCAAATCCTCCAGTTTCCGTCTCCACCTCCTCCCGACTCAAGTCCCTCGGAGTTCCTGCACCCGAGCTCGTCAGTGTTTACACAACATTCATACTTCCCAAGCTCACCTATGCCTCCCCCACCTGGTCTTCCTCCCTAAATGCCACACAACGTAAACACCTAGAAAAAGTGCAAAAGAGGGCATGCAAGATTATTCTCTCCCCTTCCTACTCCACATATCAAGAAGCGCTCAACACACTGACCCTTTCGACTCTCACTGACCATCACCACGACCTCATCTGCAAATTTGTTAAGAAGCTTCTACACCATCCTCGACACCGGCTCCTACTACCACCTGAGATCCCTAGTCCGAGAATTGCTGTTCGACACCACAACCGCATCCAGCCCATACGTGCACGAGCTGATCGCTATAAGAACAGCCCAATCCCAACCATTGTAAAAATTATCAATAACTTGTAATAAACCAGTGTATTCACTCCCAGTAAACACTACTCCTTGCACTGTCACTATGTTGAAATGAACTGTAGTTTGAGCTTTTCCCCATGTAGTTATTATATGTCTTATTTGTGTCACTTATGTTACTTGTATATTATTTGTAATTCGAAACCCATTCCCCAAATATGTAACTGTATATTTTCAGCCTTCTGGCTGCCAAGCTCTTTCAATAAACCGTTAATTATTATTTATTATTATTATTATTACACACACACACACACACACATTCCGAAGACTCCTCTGGAGCTCCTCAGGAGAAAGACGAGATCACAATATTCAGGAAACATTCCCTTTCTGGATCACCCTTCTGAGGCGCTGGAACAAGTACAGCTCTGGAGCTTCTCGTATTGCCTAAATGTGGCGCTGTAGGGTCCATGTGTCCAGGCCCTCACCGACCCCCGTTATCACCTCCAGTATACTGTACTACAAGATGCCAGGTGTTCGGGGTTATGGTACAACACCGATTGTTATTGAAAAAGTCAGTTCCAAATTTTAAGAGATTTTTATAACGGAAATAATAATGGACTCTAAAGCCGTCCCGCGGGTGTTGTGATAGGATGTTGGTAACATTTACGGAAATATTGATAACACGTCAGGATGTTGGTAACACTGCGGGAAGCTGATAAACATGAATGGATGTTTGTAACAGTGGTGGATGTTGGTAACACTGCGAGACATTGGTAACACTGAGGTGGCTCACATTGCCTCCTGGCTGGTAGTGAACCCACCACCACACAGACCCAGGTGAGGTACTATCAACCCACCACCACACAGACCCAGGCGAGGTACCATCAACCCACTACCACACAGACCCAGGCGAGGTTCCATCAACCCACCACCACACAGACCCAGGCGAGGTACCATCAACTCAC
>NW_024716962.1:0-20603 GCF_018991925.1 Homarus americanus | reverse complement strand
TTGTTATACTCGACCAGGGGACTTTGTTATACTCGACCAGGGGGCTTTTTTATACTCGATCAGGGTTTTTTTTAAACTCTATGAGGGGGCTTTGTTATACTCGACCAGGCGCCTTTGTTATACTCGATAAGGGGCCTTTGTTATACTCGATCATGGGACTTTGTTATACTCGACCAAAGGACTTTGTTATACACGAAGAGGGGGCTTCTTTATACTCGATCAGGGGGTTTTGTTAAACTCGATCAAGGGTGTTTGTTTTACTCGATCAGGGGACTTTGTTATCCTCGATTAGGGGACTTTGTTATACTCGATCAGGGGATTTTGTTATGCTTGACGAAGGGCCTTTGTTATACTCGATAAGGGGCCTTTGTTATACTCGATCATGGGACTTTGTTATACTCGACCAGGGGAGTTGTTATACTCGACCAGGGGGCATTTTTATACTCGATCAGGGGGTTTTGTTAAACTCGATGAGGGGGCTTTGTTATACTCGAACAGGGGACTTTGTTTTACTCGGCCAGGGGACTATGTTTTACTCGACCAGGGAACTTTGTTATTCTCGATCAGGGGGCTTTGTTATACTCGATCAGCGGACTATGTTATACTCGATCGGGGGGCTTTGTTATACTCGATCTTGTGACTTTGTTATACTCGATCAGGGGACTTAAGTATACTCGATCAGGGGACTTTGTTATTTTCGACCAGGGGCCTTTGTTATACTCGACCAGGGGGCTTTTTTATACTCGATCAGGGTTTTTTGTTTAACTCGATGAGGGGGTTTTGTTAAACTCGATGAGGGGGCTTTGTTATACTCGATCAGGGGACTTTGTTATACTCGGCCAGGGGACTATGTTATACTCGACCAGGGGTCTTTTTTATACTCGATGATGGGGCTTTGTTATACTCGATCAAAGTTCTTTGTTGTACTCGATTAGAGACTTTGTTATACTCGACCGGGGGGCTTTTTTATACTCGACGAGGGGGCTTTGTTATACTCGATCAGGGGACTTTGTTATACTCGATCTGGGGACTTTGTTATACTCGATCAGGGGACTTTGTATTTACTCGATTAGGGACATTGATATATTCGATCAGGTGCCTTTCTTATACGAGATTAGAGGACTTTGTTATACTCGATCTTGGGACTTTGTTATACTCCTTTAGGGTCCTTTGTTATACTCGATCAGGTGACATTGTTATACTCCCCCAGGAAGCTTTTTTATACTCAATCAGGGGGTTTTATTAAACTCGATGAGGGGGCTTTGTTTTACTCGATCAGGGGACTTTGTTATACTCGAGCAGGGGACTTTGTTATACTTGACCAGGGGACTTTGTTATACTCGATCAGGGGGCTTTGTTATACTCGATTAGGGGACTTTGTTATACTCGATCAGGGGAATATGTTATACTCGATCAGGGGATCCTGTTATACTCGACCAGGGGCCTTTGTTATACTCGATAAGGGGCCTTTTTTATACTCGATCATGGGATTTTATTATACTCGACCAAAGGACTTTGTTATACTCGACCAGGGGCCTTTTTTTACTCGATCAGGGGGTTTTGTTAAACTCGATCAGGGGTGTTTGTTTTACTCGATCAGGGGACTTTCTTATACTCGATCACGGGGGCTTTTTTGTACTCGATGAGGGGGCTTTGTTATACTCGATCAGGGGACTGTGTATATACTCGACTACGGACATTGTTATATTCGATCAGGTGCCTTTCTTATACTCGATCGGGGTGTTTGTTATACTCGATGGCGGGACTTTGTTATACTCGATCAGGGGATTGGTTATACTTCGATCTTGGGACTTTTGTTATACCTCTTTAGGGTCCTTTTTGTTACAATTTCTCGATCAGGGACTTTGTTATACTCGGGATCAAGGGACTTTATACCTTGATCAGGGGGACTTTGTTATACCTGACATCTTTTGACTTGTTATACGCCATTAGGTCTTTTGTTATACCCATTAGGCACTTAGTTATACTCGACTGTGGGTACTTTTGTTATACTCGATCAGGGGACTTTGATATTCTCGATCAGGGGACTTTGTTATACTGGATCAGGGGACTTTGTTATACTCGATCAAGGGACTTTGTTATACTCGATCTGGGGACTTTGTTATACTCGATCAGGGGACTTTGTATATACTCGACTAGGGACATTGTTATATTCGATCACGTGCCTTTCTTATACTCGATCCGGGGGCTTTGTTATGCTCGATGACGGGACTTTGTTATACTCGATCATGGGACTTTGTTATACTAGATCAGAGGACTTTGTTATACTCGACCAGGGGACTTTGTTATACTCGACCAGGGGACTTTGTTATACTCCAGTAGGGTCCTTTGTTATACTCGATTAGGGGATATAGTTATGCTCGATTAGGGGACTTTGTTATACTCGACCAGGGGACTTTGTTATACTCGATCAGGGGACTTTGTTATACAAGAATAAGGTACTTTGTTATACTCGATCTTGGGACTTTGTTATACGCCATTAGGGTCCTTTGTTATATTCGATCAGGGGACTTAGTTAGAAGCGATCAGGTGACTTTGTTATACTCGATCAGGGGAATTTGTTATAATCGATCAGGGGATCCTGTTATACTCGACCAGGGGCCTTTGTTATACTCGATAAGAGGCCTTTTTTATACTCGATCATGGGACTTTGTTATACTCGACCAAAGGACTTTGTTATACTCGACCAGGGGCCTTTTTTTTACTCGATTAGGGGGTTTTGTTAAACTCGATCAGGGGGCTTTCTTATACTCAATCAGGGGACTTTGTTATAGACGACCAGGGGACTTTGTTATAGTCGATCCGGGGACTTTGTTTTACTCGTTCAGGGGACTTTGTTATAACCGATCAGGTGACTTTGTTGTAATCGATCAGCGGACTTTGTTATACTCGATCTGGGGGCTTTGTTTTACTCGATCTTGGGACTTTGTTATACTCGATCAGGGGACTTTTTTATACTCGATCAGGGGACATTGTTATTTTCGCCCAGTGGCCTTTGTTATACTCGATTCGGGGCCTTTGAAATACTCGATCATGGGACTTTGTTATACTCGACCAGGGGATTTTGTTATACTCGACCAGGGGGCTTTTTTATACTCGATGAGGGGGCTTTGTTCTACTCGATCAGAGGGCTTTGTTATACTTGATCAGGGACTTTGTTTTACTCGACCAGGGGGCTTTTTTATACTCGATGAGGGGGCATTGTTATACTCGATGAGGGGACTTTGTTATACTCGATCTGGGGACTTTGTTATACTCGATCAGGGGACTTTGTATATACTCGACTAGGAACATTGTTATATTCGATCAGGTGCCTTTCTTATACTCGATTAGGGGGCTTTGTTATACTCGATGACGGGACTTTGTTATACTCCATTAAGGTCCTTTGTTATATTCGATCAGGGGACTTTGTTATACTCGATCTTGGGACTTTGTTATACGGCATTAGGGTCCATTGTTATATCGATTAGGGCACTTAGTTATACTCGATCAGGGGACTTTGTTATACTCGATCAGGGGGCTTTGCTATACTCGACCAGGGGGCTTTTTCATACTCGATCAGGGGGTTTTGTTAAACTCGATGAGAGGAATTTGTTATACTTGATCAGGGGATTTTGTTATACTTGACGAGGGGCCTTTGTTATATTCGATAAGGGGCCTTTGTTATACTCGATTATGGGACTTTGTTATACTCGACCAAAGGACTTTGTTAGACTCGACCAGGGGGCTTTTTTATACTCGATCAGGGGGTTTTGTTAAACTCGATCAGGGGTGTTTGTTATACTCGATGAGGGGATTTTGTTATACTCGACCAGGGGCCTTTGTTATATTCGATAAGGGCCTTTGTTATACTCGATTATGGGACTTTGTTATACTCGACCAAAGGACTTTGTTATACTCGACCAGGGGCCTTTGTTATACTCGATAAGGGGCCTGTGTTATACTCGATCATGGGACTTTGTTATACTCGACCAGGGGCTTTATTTATACTCGATTAGGGGGTTTTGTTAAACTCGATGAGGGGGCTTTGTTATACTCAATCAGGGGACTTTGTTATACTCGACCAGGGGCCTTTTGTTATATTCGAAAAGGGCCTTTGTTATACCTCGCTGATTGTGGACTTTGATATACTGACCAAATTACTTTGTTATACTCGGATCAGGGACTTTAGTATACCCGGATAGGGACTTTGTTTATCTTCGACCAGGGATCTCTTGTTTATACCTGACCAGGGACTTTGTTATACTCGATCAGGGGGCTTTGTTATACTCGATCAGGGGACTTTGTTATACTCGATCAAGGGAATTTGTTATACTCGATCAGGGGATCTTGTTATACTCGACCAGGGGCCTTTGTTATACTCGATAAGGGGCCTTTGTTATACTCGATCATGGGACTTTGTTATACTCGACCAAAGGACTTTGTTATACTTGATCTTGTTACTTTGTTATACTCGATCAGGGGACTTTAGTATACTCGATTAGGGGACTTTGTTATTTTCATCCAGGGGCCTTTGTTATACTAGATTCGGGGCCTTTGTTATACTCGACTAGGGGAATTTGTTATACTCGACCAGGGGGCTTTTTTATACTCGATCAGGGGGTTTTGTTAAACTCGATGAGGGGGCTTTGATATACTCGATCAGGGGACTTTGTTTTACTCGACCAGGGGACTTTGTTATACTCGATCAGGGGGCTTTGGTATACTCGATCAGCGGACTTTGTTATACTCGATCGGGGGGCTTTTTTATACTCGATCTTGTGACTTTGTTATACTCGATCATGGGACTTTAGTATACTCGATCAGGGGACTTTGTTATACTCGACCAGGGGGCTTTTACATACTCGATCAGGGGGTTTTGTTAAAGTCGATGAGTGGGCTTTGTTATACTCGATCAGGGGACTTTGTTATACTTGGCCAGAGGACTTTGTTATATTCGACCAGGGGGCTTTTTTATACTCGATGAGGGGGCTTTGTTATACTCGATGAGAGGGCTTTGTTATACTCGATAAGAGACTTTGTTATACTCGTCCAGGGGGCTTTTTTGTACTCGATGAGGGGGCTTTGATATACTCGATCATGAAACTTTGTATATACTCGACTACGGACATTGTTATATTCGATCACGTGCCTTTCTTATACTCGATCAGGGGTCTTTGTTATACTCGATGACGGGACTTTATTATACTCGATCAGGGGACTTTGTTATACTCGATCACGGGTGTTTGTTTTACTCGATCATGGGACTTAGTTATACTCGATCAGGGGACTTTGTTATACTCGATTAGGTAACTTTGTTATACTTGGCCAGGGGACTTTGTTATACTCGACCATGGGGCTTTTTTATACTCGACCAGGGGGCTTTTTTATACTCGATGAGAGGGCTTTGTTCTACTCGATCAGAGGGCTTTGTTATACTTGATCAGTGACTTTGTTATACTCGACCAGGGATCTTTTTTATACTCGATGAGGGTGCATTGTTTTACTCGATCGGGGGACTTTTTTATACTCGATCTGGGGACTTTGTTACACTCGATCAGGGTTTTTTTTTAACTCGATCAGGAGGCTTTCTTATACTCAATCAGG
The DNA here is from genome assembly GCF_018991925.1 of Homarus americanus. Lineage (NCBI taxonomy): Eukaryota > Metazoa > Arthropoda > Malacostraca > Decapoda > Nephropidae > Homarus > Homarus americanus. The sequence continues at coordinate 14,996 of NW_024716962.1, read as the reverse complement.
GGACTTTGTTATAGACAACCAGGGGACTTTGGTATACTCGATGAGGGGGCTTTGTTCTACTCGATCAGAGGGCTTTGTTATACTTTTATCAGGGGACTTTGTTATAGTCGATCAGGGGGCTTTTTTACTCGATCAGGGGACTTTGTATATACTCAATTAGGGACATTGTTATATTCGATCAGGTGCCTTTTTTATACTCGATCAGGGGGCTTTGTTATGCTCGATGACGGGACTTTGTTATACTCGATCATGGGACGTTCTTATACTCGATCAGAGGACTTTGTTATACTCGTCCAAGGGACTTTGTTATACTCGACCAGGGGACTTTGTTATACTCCATTAGGGTCCTTTGTTATACTCGATGAGGGGACTTAGTTATGCTCGATTAGGGGACTTTGTTATACTCGACCAGGGGACTTTGTTATACTCGATCAAGGTACTTTGTTATACTCGATCTTGGGACTTTGTTATACGCCATTAGGGTCCTTTGTTATACTCGATCAGGGGATTTAGTTATAAGCGATCAGGGGACTTTGTTATACTCGATCAGGGGGCTTTGTTATACTCGATCAGGGGACTTTGTTATACTCGATTAGGGGTGTTTGTCTTACTCGATCAGGGGACTTTTTATACTCGATCAGGGGACTTTGTTATACTCGATTAGGAGATTTTGTTATACTCGACAAGGGGCCTTTGTTATACTCGATAAGGGGCCTTTGTTATACTCGATTATAGGACTTTGTTATACTCGACCAGGGGACTTTGTTATACTCGACCAGGGGGATTTTTTATCCTCGATCTGGGGGTTTTGTTAAACTCGATCAGGGGGCTTTCTTATACTCAATCAGGGGACTTTGTTATAGACGACCAGGGGACTTTGTTATACTCGATCAGGGGACTTTGTTATACTCGTTCAGGGGACATTGTTATAACCGATCAGGTAACTTTGTTATAATCGATCACCGGACTTTGTTATACTCGATCTGGGGGCTTTGTTATACTCGATCTTGGGACTTTGTGATACTCGATCAGGGGACTTTATTATACTCGATCAGGGGACATTGTTATTTTCGACTAGTGGCCTTTGTTATACTCGATTCGGGGCCTTTGAAATACTCCATCATGGGACTTTGTTATACTCGACCAGGGGATTTTGTTATACTCGACCAGGGGGCTTTTTTATATTCGATGAGGGGGCTTTGTTCTACTCGATCAGAGGGCTTTGTTATACTCGATCTGGGGACTTTGTTATACTCGATCAGGGGACTTTGTATATACTCGACTAGGAACATTGTTATATTCGATGAGGTGCCTTTCTTATACTCAATCAGGGGGCTTGGTTATACTCGATGACGGGACTGTGTTATACTCGATCAGGGGACTTTGTTATACTCGATCACAGGACTCTTTTATACTCGACCAGGGAAGTTTGTTATACTCGACCAGGGGACTTTGTTATACTCCATTAGGGTCCTTTGTTATACTCGATCAGGGGACTTAGATATGCTCGATTAGGGGACTTTGTTATACTCGAACAGGGGACATTGTTATACTCGACCAGGGGACTTTGTTATACTCGATCAGGGGACTTTGTTATTCTTGATCAGGGGACTTTGTTATACTCGATCAGGGGACTTTGTTATACTCGATCAGGGGACTTTGTTATACTCGATCAGGGGACTTTGTTATACTCGATCTTGGGAATTTGTTATACGGCATTAGGGTCCTTTGTTATATCGATTAGGGCACTTAGTTATACTCGAAAAGGGGTGATTGTTTTACTCGATCAGGGGACTTTGTTATACTCGACCAGGGGGCTTTTTAATACCCGATCAGGGGGTTTTGTTAAACTCGATGAGAGGAAATTGTTATACTCGATCAGGTGATTTTGTTATACTCGACCAGGGGCCTTTGTTATATTCGATAAGGTGCCTTTGTTATACTCGATTATGGGACTTTGTTATACTCGACCAAAGGACTTTGTTATACTCAACCAGGGGGCATTTTTATACTCGATCAGGGGGTTTTGTTAAACTCGATCAAGGGTGTTTGTTTTACTTGATCAGGGGACTTTGTTATACTCGACAAGGGGCCTTTGTTATACTCGATAAGAGGCCTGTGTTATACTCGATCATGGGACTTTGTTATACTCGTCCAGAGGACTTTGTTATACCGAACAAAATTTTATTTTATACTGCCGATCAGGGAAGGTTTTTGTTAAAACCTCGATGAGGGGGGGGCTTTGTTATACTAGATCAGGGGACTTTGTTATACTCTGCCAGGGGACTTTGTTTTGGCCTCGACCAGGACCTTGTTATACCTCTATGAGGGGGCTTTGTTATACTCGACTGGGGCGGACTTTATACACACGATTATGGGACTTTGTTATACTCGACCAGGGGACTTTGTTATACTCGACCAGGGGACTTTCTTATACTTGGTCATGGGACTTTGTTATACTCGATCAGGGGACTTTGTTATACTCGATCATGGGCTTTATTGTAGTCGATAAAGGGACTTTGTTAAACTCGATCAGGGGACTTTGTTATTCTCGATCATGGCACTTTGTTATACTCGATCGGGAGACTTTGTTATACGCGATCTTGGGACTTTGTTATACTCGACCAGGGGGCTTTTTTATACTCGATCAGTGGGGGTTTTGTTAAACTCGATGAGGGGGCTTTGTTATACTCGATCAGGGGACTTTGTAATACTCGACCAGGGGACTTTGTTATACACGACCATGGGACTTTGTTATACACGATCAGGGGACTTTGTTATACTCGATCAGGGGACGTTTTTATACTCGATCAAGGGCATTGGTATACTCGATCAGGGGGCTTTCTTACACTCGATCAGGGGACTTTGTTATTCTCGACTAGGGACATTGTTATATTCGATCAGGTGCCTTTCTTATACTCGATCAGGGGGCTTTGTTATACTCGATGACGGGACATTGTTATGTTCGATCAGGGGACATTGTTATACTCGATCAGGGGTGTTTGTTTTACTCGATCAGGGGACTTTCTTATACTCGATCAGGGGACTTAGTTATACTCGATTCGGTGAATTAGTTATACTCGATGATGGGGCTTTGTTATTCTCGATCAGGGACTTTGTTATACTCGACCAGGGGACTTTCTTATACTCGAAGAGGGGGCTTTGTTTTACTCGATCAGGGGACTTTGTTATACTCGATCAGGGGACTTTGTTATACTCGATCAGGGGGCTTTGTTATACTCAATTAGGGGTGTTTGTTTTACTCGACTCAAGACTTTGTTATATTCGGTCAGGTGCCTTTCTTATACTCGATTAGTGGACTTTGTTATACTCGATTAGGGGACTTTGTTATTCTAGATCAGGGCACTTTGTTATACTCGATCAGGGTACTTTGTTATACTCGATCAGGGGACTTTGTTATACTCGATCAGGAGACCTTGTTTTACGCGATCTAGGGACTTTGCTATACGCCATTAGGGTCCTTTGTTATACTCGATCAGGGGACTTACTTATTTTCGATGAGGGGACTTTGTTATACTCGATCAGGGGATTTTGTTATACTCGACCAGGGGCCTTTGTTATATTCGATAAGGGGCCTTTGTTATACTAGATTATGGGACTTTGTTATACTCGATCATGCGACTTTATTATACTCGACCAGGGGACTTTGTTATACTCGACCAGGGGGCTTTTTTATACTCGATCAGGGTTTTTTTTTAAACTCGATGAAGGGGCTTTGTTATACTCGATCAGGGGACTTTGTTATACTCGTTCAGGGGACATTGTTATAACCGATCAGGTAACTTTGTTATAATCGATCACCGGACTTTGTTATACTCGATCTGGGGGCTTTGTTATACTCGATCTTGGGACTTTGTTATACTCGATCAGGGGACTTTATTATACTCGATCAGGGGACATTGTTATTGTCGACCAGTGGCCTTTGTTATACTCGATTCGGGGCCTTTGAAATACTCCATCATGGGACTTTGTTATACTCGACCAGGGGATTTTGTTATACTCGACCAGGGGGCTTTTTTATACTCGATGAGGGGGCTTTGTTCTACTCGATCAGAGGGCTTTGTTATACTCGATCTGGGGACTTTGTTATACTCGATCAGGGGACTTTGTATATACTCGACTAGGAACATTGTTATATTCGATGAGGTGCCTTTCTTATACTCAATCAGGGGGCTTGGTTATACTCGATGACGGGACTGTGTTATACTCGATCAGGGGACTTTGTTATACTCGATCACAGGACTCTTTTATACTCGACCAGGGAAGTTTGTTATACTCGACCAGGGGACTTTGTTATACTCCATTAGGGTCCTTTGTTATACTCGATCAGGGGACTTAGATATGCTCGATTAGGGGACTTTGTTATACTCGAACAGGGGACATTGTTATACTCGACCAGGGGACTTTGTTATACTCGATCAGGGGACTTTGTTATTCTTGATCAGGGGACTTTGTTATACTGGATCAGGGGACTTTGTTATACTCGATCAGGGGACTTTGTTATACTCGATCAGGGGACTTTGTTATACTCGATCTTGGGACTTTGTTATACGGCATTAGGGTCCTTTGTTATATCGCTTAGGGCACTTAGTTATACTCAATCAGGGGACTTTGTTATACTCGATCCTGGGGGCTTTGTTATACTCGACCAGGGGGCTTTTTAATACCCGATCAGGGGGTTTTGTTAAACTCGATGAGGGAAATTGTTATACTCGATCAGGTGATTTTGTTATACCCGACCAGGGGCCTTTGTTATATTCGATAAGGTGCCTTTGTTATACTCGATTATGGGACTTTGTTATACTCGACCAAAGGACTTTGTTATACTCAACCAGGGGGCTTTTTTATACTCGATCAGGGGGTTTTGTTAAACTCGATCAAGGGTGTTTGTTTTACTTGATCAGGGGACTTTGTTATACACGACAAGGGGCCTTTGTTATACTCGATAAGAGGCCTGTGTTATACTCGATCAAGGGACTTTGTTATACTCGTCCAGAGGACTTTGTTATACTCGACCAGGGGCCTTATTTATACTCGATCAGGGGGTTTTGTTAAACTCGATGAGGGGGCTTTGTTATACTAGATCAGGGGACTTTGTTATACTCGGCCAGGGGACTTTGTTTTACTCGACCAGGGGACTTTGTTATACTCTATGAGGGGGCTTTGTTATACTCGATCAGCGGACTTTGTTATACACGATCAGGGGACTATAGTATAATCGATCAGGGGACTTTGTTATACTCGATCAGGGGCCTTTGTTATACTCGATAATGGGACTTTGTTATACTCGATCAGGGGACTTTGATATACTCGATCAAGGGCTTTATTGTACTCGATAAGGGGACTTTGCTAAACTCGATCAGGGGACTTTGTTATTCTCGATCAGGGCTCTTTGTTATACTCGATCAGGGGCCTTTGTTATACTCGAAATGTAAATTTGTTATACTCGATCATGGACTTGTTATACTCGATCATGGGCTTTCTACTGTAGTCGATAAGGGGACTTTTGTTAACCTGATCAGGGACTTTGTTATTTCGATCATGGCACTTTGTTGTTCACTTCAGGGGCTTTTATACTCGATCAGGAGGGTTTTGTTTAACTCGATGAGGGGACTTTGTTATACTCGATCAGGGGACTTTGTAATACTCGACCAGGGGTCTTTGTTATAGACGACCAGGGGACTTTGTTATACTCGATCAGGGGACTTTGTTAATCTCGATCAGAGGACTTTTTTATACTCGATCATGGGCATTGGTATACTCGATCAGGGGGCTTTGTTATACTCGATCAGGGGACTTTGTTATTCTCGATAAGGTGACATTGTTGTACTCGATTTGCGGACTTTGTTATACTCGACCAAGGTCCTTTTTTATACTCGATGAGGGGGTTTGTTATACTCGATCAGGGGACTTTGTTATACTCGACTAGGGACATTGTTATATTCGATCAGGTGCCTTTCTTATACTCGATCAGGGGGCTTTGTTATACTCGATGAGGGGACATTGTTATGTTCGATCAGGGGACAATGTTATACTCGATCAGGGGTGTTTGTTTTACTCGATCAGGGGACTTTGTTATACTCGATCAGGGGACTTAGTTATACTCGATTCGGTGAATTAGTTATACTCGATGATGGGGCTTTGTTATTCTCGATCAGGGACTTTGTTAAACTCGACCAGGGGACTTTCTTATACTCGAAGAGGGGGCTTTGTTTTACTCGATCAGGGGACTTTGTTATACTCGATCAGGGGACTTTGTTATACTCGATCAGGGGGCTTTGTTATACTCAATTAGGGGTGTTTGTTTTACTCGACTCACGACTTTGTTATATTCGGTCAGGTGCCTTTCTTATACTCGATTAGTGGACTTTGTTATACTCGATTAGGGGACTTTGTTATTCTAGATCAGGGTACTTTGTTATACTCGATCAGGGGACTTTTTTATACTCGATCAGGAGACTTTGTTATACGCGATCTAGGGACTTTGCTATACGCCATTAGGGTCCTTTGTTATACTCGATCAGGGGACTTAGTTATTTTCGATGAGGGGACTTTGTTATACTCGATCAGGGGATTTTGTTATACTCGACCAGGGGCCTTTGTTATATCTGATAAGGGCCTTGTTATACCTTGATTATGGACTTTGTTATACCTGATCATGCGAATTTTGTTGAGACTCGACCAGGACTTGTTACTCGACCAGGGGGCTTCTTTTATACCGGATCAGGGTTTTTTTTTAAACTCATGAAGGGCTTTGTTATACTCGATCAGGGGACTTTGTTATACTCGTTCAGTGGACATTGTTATAACCGATCAGGTAACTTTGTTATAATCGATCACCGGACTTTGTTATACTCGATCTGGGGGCTTTCTTATACTCGATCTTGGGACTTTGTTATACTCGATCAGGGGACTTTATTATACTCGATCAGGGGACATTGTTATTGTCGACCAGTGGCCTTTGTTATACTCGATTCGGGGCCTTTGAAATACTCCATCATGGGACTTTGTTATACTCGACCAGGGGATTTTGTTATACTCGACCAGGGGGCTTTGTTCTATTCGATCAGAGGGCTTTGCCCACTGCACTGAGGGCTTTGTTATACTCGATCTGGGGACTTCGTTGCGTACTGATCAGGGACTTTGTATATACCGACTAGGAACATTGTTATATTCGATGAGGTGCTCTTTTATACTCAATCAGGGGCCGGTTATACTTCGATGACGGGACCGTGTTATACTCGATCAGGGGATTTTGTTATACCATCAGACTCTTTCAAATGAATTGTGGAAGTTTGTTATACTCGACCAGGGGACTTTGTTATACTCCATTAGGTCCACGTTACTCGATCAGGGGACTTAGATATGCTCGATCAGGGGACTTTGTCATTCCCGAAAAGGGGACATTGTTATACTCGACCAGGGGACTTTGTTATACTCGATCAGGGGACTTTGTTATTCTTGATCAGGGGACTTTGTTATACTCGATCAGGGGACTTTGTTATACTCGATCAGGGGACTTTGTTATACTCGATCAGGGGACTTTGTTATACTCGATCTTGGGAATTTGTTATACGGCATTAGGGTCCTTTGTTATATCGATTAGGGCACTTAGTTATACTCGATCAGGGGACTTTGTTATACTCGATCAGGGGGCTTTGTTATACTCGACCAGGGGGCTTTTTAATACCCGATCAGGGGGTTTTGTTAAACTCGATGAGAGGAAATTGTTATACTCGATCAGGGGATTTTGTTATACTCGACCAGGGGCCTTTGTTATATTCGATAAGGTGCCTTTGTTATACTCGATTATGGGACTTTGTTATACTCGACCAAAGGACTTTGTTATACTCAACCAGGGGGCTTTTTTATACTCGATCAGTGGGTTTTGTTAAACTCGATCACGGGTGTTTGTTTTACTTGATCAGGGGACTTTGTTATACTCGATCAGGGGATTTTGTTATACTCGACCAGGGGCCTTATTTATACTCGATCAGGGGGTTTGTGAAACTCGATGAGGGGGCTTTGTTATACTCGATCAGGGGACTTTGTTATACTCCGACAGGGGACTTTGTTTTACTCGACCAGGGGACTTTGTTATACTCGATGAGGGGGCTTTGTTATACTCGATCAGCGGACTTTGTTATACACGATCAGGGGACTATAGTATAATCGATCAGGGGCTTTGTTATACCAAAGGATCAGGGCCTTTGTTGGCTCTCGATATTGGGACTTTGTTATACTCGATCAGGGGACTTTGATATACTCGATCAGGGGCTTTATTGTACTCGATAAGGGGACTTTGCTAAACTCGATCAGGGGACATTGTTATTCTCGATCAGGGCTCTTTGTTATACTCGATGAGGGGCCTTTGTTATACTCGAAAATGGGACTTTGTTATACTCGATCAAGGGACTTTGTTATACTCGATCATGGGCTTTAGTATAGTCGATAAGGGGACTTTGTTAAACTCGATCAGGGGACTTTGTTATTCTCGATCATGGCACTTTGTTATACTCGATCGGGAGACTTTGTTATACGCGATCTTGGGACTTTGTTATACTCGACCAGGGGGCTTTTTTATACTCGATCAGTGGGGGTTTTGTTAAACTCGATGAGGGGGCTTTGTTATACTCGATCAGGGGACTTTGTAATACTCGACCAGGGGACTTTGTTATACACGACCATGGGACTTTGTTATACACGATCAGGGGACTTTGTTATACTCGATCAGGGGACGTTTTTATACTCGATCAAGGGCATTGGTATACTCGATCAGGGGGCTTTCTTACACTCGATCAGGGGACTTTGTTATTCTCGACTAGGGACATTGTTATATTCGATCAGGTGCCTTTCTTATACTCGATCAGGGGGCTTTGTTATACTCGATGACGGGACATTGTTATGTTCGATCAGGGGACATTGTTATACTCGATCAGGGGTGTTTATTTTACTCGATAAGGGGACTTTGTTATACTCGATCAGGGGACTTAGTTATACTCGATTCGGTGATTTTGTTATACTCGATGATGGGGCTTTGTTATTCTCGATCAGGGACTTTGTTATACTCGACAAGGGGACTTTCTTATACTCGAAGAGGGGGCTTTGTTTTACTCGATTAGGGGACTTTGTTATACTCGATCAGGGGACTTTGTTATACTCGATCAGGGGGCTTTGTTATACTCAATTAGGGGTGTTTGTTTTATTCGACACGGGACTTTGTTATATTCGGTCAAGTGCCTTTCTTATACTCGATTAGTGGACTTTGTTATACTCGATCAGGTGACTTTGTTATTCTTGATCAGGGCACTTTGTTATACTCGATCAGGGTACTTTGTTATACTCGATCACGGGACTTTGTTATACTCGATCAGGAGACTTTGTTATACGCGATCTTGGGACTTTGTTATACGCCATTAGGGTCCTTTGTTATACTCGATCAGGGGCCTTTGTTATATTCGATAAGGGGCCTTTGTTATACTCGATTATGGGACTTTGTTATACTCGATCAGGGGACTTTGTTATTCTCGATATGGTGACTTTGTTGTACTTGATCGGCGGACTTTGTTATACTCGACCAGGGGGCTTTTTTATAATCGATGAGGGGGCTTTGTTATACTCGATCAGGGGACTTTGTTATACTCGATCTGGGGACTTTGTTATACTCGATCTGGGGAATTTGTATATACTCGACTAGGGACATTGTTATATTCGATCAGGTGCCTTTCTTATACTCGATGAGGGGGCTTTCTTATACTCGATGACGGGACTTTGTTAGGTTCGATTAGGGGACTTTGTTATACTCGATCAGAGGACTTTGTTATACTCGATCTTGGGACATTGTTATACTCTATCAGGGGATTTTGTAATACTCGACCAGGGGCCTTTGTTATACTCGATAAGGGGCCTTTGTTATACTCGATTATGGGACTTTGTTATACTCGACCAGGGGACCTTGTTATACTCGACCAGGGGACTTTTTTATACTCGATCAGGGTTTTTTTTAAACTCGATGAAGGGGCTTTGTTATACTCGATCAGGGGACTTTGTAATACTCGACCAGGGGACTTTGTTAAACTCGATGAGGGGTGTTTGTTTTACTCGATCAGGGGACTTTGTTATACTCGATCAGGGGACTTTGTTATACTCGATCAGGGATTTTGTTATACTCGACAAGGGGCCTTTGTTATATTCGATAAGGGGCCTTTGTTATACTCGATTATGGGACTTTGTTATACTCGACCAAAGGACTTTGTTATACTCGACCAGGGGCCTTTGATATACTCGATAAGGGGCCTGTGTTATACTCGATCATGGGACTTTGTTATTCGACCAGGGGACTTTGTTACACTCGACCAGGGGCCTTATTTATACTCGATCATGGGACTTTGTTATACTCGACCAGGGGACTTTGTTATACTCGACCAGGGGCCTTATTTATACTTGATCAGGGGGTTTTGTTAAACTCGATGAGAGGGCTTTGTTATACTCTATCAGGGGACTTTGTTATACTCGATCAGGAGATTTTGTTTTACTCGACCAGGGGACTTTGTTATACTCGATCAGGGGGCTTTGTTATACTCGATCAGCAGACTTTGTTATACTCGATCAGGAGACTTTAGTATACTCGATCAGGGGACTTTGTTATACTCGATCAGGGGCCTTTGTTATACTCGATTATGGGACTTTGTTATACTCGATCATGGTACGTTGTTATACTCGATCAGGGGCTTTCTTGTACTCGATAAAGGGACTTTGTTAAACTCGATCAGGGGACTTTGTTATTCTCGTTTCAGGGCACTTTGTTATACTCGATCAGGGTACTTTGTTATACTCGATCAGGGGACTTTGTTATACTCGATGACGAGACTTTGTTATACGCGATCTTGGGACTTTGTTATACGCCATTAGGGTCCTTTGTTATACTCGATCATGAGATTTTGTTATACTCGATCAGGGGCCTTTGTTATACTCGATCATGGGACTTTATTATACTCGTCCAGGGGACTTTGTTATACTCGACCAGGGGGCTTTTTTATACTCGATCAGGGGGTTTTGTTAAACTCGATGAGGGGGCTTTGTTATTCTCGATCAGGGGACTTTGTTATACTTGATCAGGGGACTTTGTTATCCTCGATCAGGGGCTTTATTGTAGTCGATAAGGGGACTTTGTTAAACTCGATCAGGGGACTTTGTTATTCTCGATCATGGCACTTTGTTATTCTCGATAGGGAGACTTTCTTATACGCCATCTTGGGACTTTGTTATACTCGACCAGGGGGCTTTTTTATACTCGATCAGGGGGGTTTTGTTAAACTCGATGAGGGGGCTTTGTTATACTCGATCAGGGGACTTTGTAATACTCGACCAGGGGAATTTGTTATACTCGACCAGGGGACTTTGTTATACTCGATCAGGAGACTTTGTTATACTCGATTAGGGGATTTTTTATACTCGATCATGGGCATTGGTATACTCGATCAGGGGGCTTTCTTATACTCGATCAGGGGACTTTGTTATTCTCGATAAGGTGACACTGTTGTACTCGATCTGCGGACTTTGTTATACTCGACCAGGGGGCTTTTTTATACTCGATGAGGGGGTTTGTTATACTCGATCAGGGGACTTTGTTATACTCGACTAGGGACATTGTTATATTCGATCAGGTGCCTTTCTTATTCTCGATCAGGGGTGTTTGTTTTACTCGATCAGTTGACTTTGTTATACTCGATCAGGGGACTTTGTTTTACTCGATTCGGTGAATTGGTTGTACTCTATGATGGGGCTTTGTTATTCTCGATAAGGGACTTTGTTATACTGGACCAGGGGACTTTCTTATACTCGAAGAGGGGGCTTTGTTTTGCTCGATCAGGGGACTTTGTTATACTCGATCAGGGGACTTTGTTATACTCGATCAGGGGGCTTTGTTATACTCAATTTGGGGTGTTTGTTTTACTCGACTCGGGACTTTGTTATATTCGGTCAGGTGCCTTTCTTATACTCGATTAGTGGACTTTGTTATACTCGATCAGGGGACTTTGTTATTCTAGATCACGGCACTTTGTTATACTCGATCAGGGTAGTTTGTTATACTCGATCAGGGGACTTTGTTATACTCGATCAGGAGACTTTGTTATACCCGATCTTGGGACTTTGTTATACGCCATTAGGGTCCTTTGTTATACTCGATCAGGGGACTTAGTTATTTTCGATCAGGGGACTTTGTTATACTCGATTATGGGACTTTGTTATACTCGATCATGCGACTTTATTATACTCGACCAGGGGACTTTGTTATACTCGACCAGGGGGCTTTTTTATACTCGATCAGGGTTTTTTTTTAAACTCGATGAAGGGGCTTTGTTATACTCGATAAGGGGAGTTTGTAATACTCGACCAGGTGACTTTGTTATACACGACCAGGGGACTTTGTTATACTCGATCAGGTGACTTTGTTATACTCGATCAGGGGACTCTTTTATACTCGATAAGGGGACTTTGTTATACTCGACCAGGGGACTTTGTTATACTCGACCAGGGAACTTAGTTATGCTCGATTAGGGCACTTATTTATACTCGATCAGGGAACTTTGTTATACTCTAACAGGGGATTTTGTTATACTCGGCCAGGGGCCTTTGTTATACTCGATAAGGGGACTTTGTTATACTCGATTATGGGACTTTGTTATACTCGACCAGGGGACTTTGTTATACTCGACCAGGGGACTTTCTTATACTCGGTCAGGGGACTTTGTTATTCTTGATCAAGGGACTTTGTTATACTCGATCATCGGGCTTTGTTATATCGATTAGGGCACTTAGTTATACTCGATCAGGGAACATTGTTATACTCGATCAGGGGGCTTTGTTATACTCGACCAGGGGGCTTTTTAATACTCGATCAAGGGGGTTTTGTTAAACTCGATGAGAGGAATTTGTCATACACGATCAGGGGATTTTGTTATACTCGACCAGGGGCCTTTGTTATATTCGATAAGGGGCCTTTGTTATACTCGATTATGGAACTTTGTTATACTCGACCAAAGGACTTTGTTATACTCGACCAGGGGGCATTTTTATACTCGATGAGGGGGTTTTGTTAAACTCGATCAGGGGTGTTTGTTTTACTTGATCAGGGGATTTTGTTTTACTCGATCAGAGGCCTTTGTTATACTCGTTTATGGGACTTTATTATACTCGACCAGGGGACTTTGTTATACTCGACCAGGGGGCTTTTTTATACTCGATCAGGGTTTTTTTTAAACTCGATGAAGGGGCTTTGTTATACTCGATCAGGTGACTTTGTAATACTCGACCAGGGACTTTGTTATACACGACCAGGGGACTTTGTTATACTTGATCAGGTGACTTTGTTATACTCGATCAGGGGACTTTTTTATCTTCGATAAGGGGACTTTGTTATACTCGACCAGGGGACTTTGTTATACTCGACCAGGGGACTTAGTTATGCTCGATTAGGGCACTTATTTATACTCGATCAGGGGACTTTGTTATACTCTATCAGGGGATATTGTTATACTCGACCAGGGGCCTTTGTTATACTCGATAAGGGGCCTTTGTTATACTCGATTATGGGACTTTGTTATACTCGACCAGGGGACTTTCTTATACTCGGTCAGGGGACTTTGTTATTCTTGATCAAGGGACTTTGTTATAATCGATCATCGGGCTTTGGTATACTCGATCAGGGGACTTTGTTATACTCGATCAGGGGACTTTGTTATACTCGATCTTGGGACTTTGTTATACGGCATTAGGGTCCTTTGTTATATCGATTAGGGCACTTAGTTATACTCGATAAGGGAACATTGTTATACTCGATCAGGGGGCTTTGTTATATTCGACCAGGGGCCTTTGTTATATTCGATAAGGGGCCTTTGTTATACTCGATTATGGAACTTTGTTATACTCGACCAAAGGACTTTGTTATACTCGACCAGGGGGCATTTTTATAATCGATGAGGGGGTTTTGTTAAACTCGATCAGGGGTGTTTGTTTTACTTGATCAGGGGATTTTGTTTTTCTCGATCAGAGCCTTTGTTATACTCGATTATGGGACTTTGTTATACTCGATCAGGGGACTTTGTTATACTCGATCAGGGGCTTTATTGTACTCGATAAGGGGACTTTGTTAAAATCGATCAGGGGCTTTGTTATTCTCGTTCAGGGCACTTTGTTATACTCGATCAGGGTACTTTGTTATACTCGATCAGGGGACTTTGTTATACTCGATGAGGAGACCTTGTTATACGCGATCTTGGGACTTTGTTATACGCCATTAGGGTCCTTTGTTATACTCGATCAGGTGACTTTGTTATACTCGATCAGGGGCCTTTGTTATACTCGTTCATGGGACTTTATTATACTCGTCTAGGGGAATTTGTTATACTCGACCAGGGGGCTTTTTTATACTCGATCAGGGGGTTTTGTTAAACTCGATGAGGGGGCTTTGTTATACTCGATCAGGGGACTTTGTTATACTCGATCAGGGGACTTTGTTATACTCGATCAGGGACTTTTTTATACTCGATCATGGGCTTTGGTATACTCGATCAGGGGGCTTTGTTATACTCGATAAGGTGACTTTGTTGTACTCGATCCGCGGACTTTGTTATACTCGACCAGGGGGCTTTTTTATACTCGATGAGGGGGTTTGTTATACTCTACCAGGGGACTTTGTTATACTCGATCTGGGAACTTTGTTATACTCGATCTGGGAACTTTGCATATACTCGACTAGGGACATTGTTATATTCGATCAGGTGCCTTTCTTATACTCGATCAGGGGGCTTTGTTATACTCGATGACGGGACATTGTTATATTCTATCAGGGGACTTTGTTATACTCGATCTTGGGACTTTGTTATACTCCATGAGGGTCCTTTGTTATCCTCGATCAGGGGACTTAGTTATGCTCGATTAGGGCACTTAGTTATACTCGATCAGGGGACTTT
>NW_024716961.1:0-13175 GCF_018991925.1 Homarus americanus | reverse complement strand
TTACGTATTGTTAGATACAACCAATTTGCCGAAAATAGATTATCATAGAAAACGGGAAATTTGTATCGCGTTGGAACATTCATCACGAAAGTTGAGTTAGATAAACAATCCCGAAAATAGATTATCATAGAAAACGGAAATTGTATCAAAAATGGAAATATCTACTGGGAAAGTTATCTACTTTCCGAAAGTAGATAGATTTTTCTACTGGAAAGTAGATTATCGATTTTTCGGGGAATAGATTGAATTTTGGGGAAATATTACCTACCTTGCGAAGTAGATTATCATAGAAAACGGAAATTTGTATCAAAATGGGGAAATATTCACTTTCCGGGAAAGGAAATAGATAACCAAAATTACCGAAAATAGATTATCATAGAAATTGGAAATTTGTATCATAAAAATTGGGAACATTCACTTTCCGAAAGAGTTAGATAAACAAATGTGAACAGATTATCATGGTGAAGGAATTTGTATCACAAAATATGGGAAATATTACTTCCGTGAAAGAAGATGTACAACTTTCCTAAAGAATATTTTAAGAAACGGAAATTTGTATTAAAAAATGGGAAGATTTACTTCCGAAAGTTGATATATATTCTGTTTCAGAAGTAGAAATTTTTTTCGTGAAAATGGGAGATATCTACTTTTCGAAGTTTGATTTTGTCAATGGCTTTGTAAATTGTATAGAAATCGGAAATTTTATAATAAAATGGGAATATCTATTTGGAAATATGATAAACAACTTCGGTAAAATAGATTATCACAGAAAAACGATATTTGTATCATAAAAATGGGAAATATTTACTTTCCGAAAAGCGGAGATGTACCATTTTGCCGAAAACAGATTATCATAGAGAACGGAAATTTGTATCATAAAAATGGGGAAATATCTACTTCCGAAAGTTGGTTAGATACCAAATTTGCTGAAAAGATTATCATGAAAACGGGAAATTTAGGTTGCAAATGGAATTTTGTAGTTTCAAGAATGGATTTAGATTAACGACTTCTGAAAGTCAGATTATCATAGAAAACGGAATTTGTATCATAAAAATTGAAATATTTACTTTGAAAGTTGATAGATAACCAATTTGGTTGTTAGATGATTTATAGAAAGCGGGAAATTTGTATCATAATGGGAATATTCACTTTCCTGAAAGTTGTTGATAAACAACTTCCCGAAAATAGATTATCACAGAAAACAGGAAACAGAATTAAGGTATCGGGAAACATCTACTTCCGAAAGTTGGTTATCTACTTTCCTGAGAAGTAGATAGATTTCTACTGGCAGATTATCGATTTTTCGGGAATAGATTTCGAATTTTGTATTATTACCTAATTTTGCGGAGTAGATTATCATAGAAACGGGAAATTTGTGGTATCACAAAATGGAATATTTACTTTCCGAAGGTTGAGTTAGATAACCAATTTTCGGAAAATAGATTATCATAGAAACGGAAATTTGTATCATAAAAATGTTATCTATTTCCGAAAGTTGGGTTAGATAACTAAATTTGCCGAAAATAGATTATCTTGATAGAAACGTAAATTTGTATCAAAAAATGGGAAATATCTACTTCCATGAAAGTTGAGATAGATAACAAAATTTGCCGAAAATAGATTATCATAGAAAACGGAAATTTGTATCATAAAAATGAAATATTTCTTTCCGGGAAAGTTGGTTAGATAAACAATTTTGCCGAAAATAGATTATCGTAGAAACGGGAAATTTGTATCATAAAATGGAAATATCTAGTTCGGAAAGTTGAAGAGTCTATTTCCCGAAATGTAGATAGATTTTTCTTTTTCGGGAGATTAATTCGGGGAATAGATTTTCGAATTTTAAATATTACCTTTTTGGGGTTTTGGGGGTTTGTTTTTTGGTTTTTTGTTTTTGTGTTTTGGGTTTGTTGTTTTTTGGTTGGTGCCTTTTGCGAAGTAAGTTATCATAGAAAACGGAAATTTGTATCATAAAAATGGGAAATATCTACTTCCGCTAAAGTTGGTTGATAAACAACTTTCCTGAAAATAGATTATCATAGAAAAAGGAAATTTGTATCATAAAAATGGGAAACAGTTCTTCCGGAAAGTTATTTGATAACCAAATTTGCCGAAAATATTTGGTCATAGAAAACGAAATTTGTATCATAAAAAATGGGAATATCTACTTTCGTGAAAGTTATATTAGATAAAATAACTTTTCCGAAAAATATGGTCATAAGAACGGAAATTTGTATCAAAAATGGGAAATATCTACTTTCCGGGAGGTTGAGTCTACTTCCGAAAAGTAGATAGATTTTTCAGAAAGTAGATTATCGATTTTTCGGGGAATAGATTTTGAATTTTAAATATTACCTAATTTTGTGAAGTAGATTATACAGAAAAGGAAATTTGTATCATTGGGTTGGTTGGTTGTTTTGGTGGTTTTGGTTGTCAAAAAATGGGGAATATTTACTTTCCGAGAAGTTGGTTGTAGATAACCAAATTTGCCGAAAATAGATTATCTGGAGAAAACGGAAATTTGTATCATAAAAATGGGAAATATTTACTTCGTGAAAGTTAGTTGATAAACAAATTTCCTGAAAATAGATTATCATAGAAAACGGAAATTTGTATCATAAAAATGGAAATATTAATTTCCGAAAGTTGGAAGGATAAAATGAATTTGCCAGAAAATAGATTATCATAGAAAACGGAAATTTGTATCATAAAAATGTGAAATATCTACTTTCCGGAGTTATAGATAACCATTTCCGAAAATAGATTATCATAGAAAACGGAAATTTGTATCATAAAAAATGAAATATCTACTTCCGTTGTTGTTCTTTTCGAAAAGTGAATGATTTTCTACTTCGGTAGATTATCGATTTCAGAATAGATTTTCGGGTAGAAATATTATAATTTTGGGAAGTAGATTATCATAGAAAACGGAAATTTGTATCATAAAAATGGAAATGTCTACTTCCGAAAGTTTAGTTAGATAAAGCAATTTTCCGAAAATAGATTATCATTCAGAAAACGGGAAATTTGTATCATAAAAATGGGAAAATATCTACTTTCCGGGAAAGTTATTAGATAAACAAATTTGCGAAAATAGATTATCATAGAAAACGAGAATTTGTATCATAGAAAATGGGAAATATCTACTTTCCGAAAGTTGAAAGTTAGATAAACAACTTCCCGAAAATAGATTAATAGAAAACGGAAATTTGTATCATAAAATGGAAATATCTACTTTCCGAAAGTTGTTAGATAATCAAATTTGCCGTAGATAGATTTTTAATGCAGAAACGAAATTTGTATCATAAAAATGGAAATATCTATCGAAAGTTGAAAGTAGATAACCTAATTTGCAAAGTAGATTATCATAGAAACGGGAAAATTTGTATCATAAAAATGGGGAAATATTCACTTCCTGAAAGTTGAGTTAGATAAACAAATTTTCCGAAAATAGGTTATCATAGAAAACGAAATTTGTATCATAAAAATGGGAAATATCTACTTTCCGAAATTTTAGATAACCAAATTTGCCGAAAATAGATTATCATAGAAAACGGAAATTTGTATCATAAAATGGAAATATCTATCTGTTGTAAGATAAACAATCTCTGTGAAAATAGATTATCATAGAAAACGGGAAATTTGTATCATAAAAATTGGAAATATCTACTTTCCGAAAGTTGGTTAGATAAACAAATTTGCCGAAATAGATTATCATAGAAAACGAAATTTGTATCAAAAAATGGGAAATAATTCATGAAAGTTGAGTTAGATAAACAACTTTCCCGAAAATAGATTATCATAAAAAGAAATTTGTATTACAAAAATGGGAAATATCTACTTTCCGGAAAGTTGTTATTTTCCCGAAGTAGATAGATTTTCTATTTTCGAAAGTAGATTATCGATTTTTCAAATAGATTGAATTTGGGGAAATATTACCTAATTTTGCGAAGTAGATTATAATAGAAACGAAATTTGTATCACAAAATGAAATATCTACTTCCGAAAGTTGGTTAGATAAACCAAATTTTCCGAAAATAGATTATCATAGAAAACGAAATTTGTATCATAAAAAATGGAAATATCTACTTCCGAAAGTGTTAGATAACCAATTTGCCGAAAATAGATTATCATAGAAAACGGAAATTTTGTATATAAAAAAATGGAAATATCTACTTTCCGCGAAAGTTGTTAGGATAAACAACTTTCAGATTATCAGAAAACGGAAATTTGTATCATAAAAAATGGAAATATCTACTTTCCGGGAAAGGTTTGGGGTTGTTTTTGGGTTTTTTGTTTTGGTTAGATATACCAATTTCTGCAGAAATAGATTATCATAGAAACGGGAAATTTGGATCACAAAAATGGGAAATATCTACTTTCCGAAATAGATAAATCAACCCTCGAAAATATTATCATAGAAAACGGGAATGAACATAAAATGGGAAATATCTACTTTCCGGAAAGTTGGTTAGATAAACAAATTTGCTGGAAAATAGATTATCATAGAAAAGGGGAATTTTGTCATAAAATAGAAATATCTACTTTCCGCGAAAGTTGTTAGGATAAACAACTTTCTGAAAATAGATTATCATAGAAAACGAAATTTGTATTATAAAAAAATGGGAAATATCTACTTTCCGAAAGTTAGTTAGATAAACCAAATTTGCCGAAAATAGATTATCATAGAAAAGGAAATTTGTATCATAAAAATGGGAAATATCTACTTTCCGGGAAAGTTGGTTATCCAATTTCCCGAAAAATAGATTTTCTAGAAAACGGGAAATTTGTATCATATAATATGGGAATAGATTTTTGAATTTTGGGTAAGATAAACAACTTCGAAGTAGATTATAATAGAAAACGGGAAACTTGTATCATAAAAATGGGAAATATCTACTTTCCGAGAAAGTTGGTTAGATAACCAAATTTTCCGAAAATAGATTATCATAGAAAACGAAATTTGTATCATAAAAATGGGAAATATCTACTTTCCGAAAGTTGAGTTAGATAAACCAAATTTGCCGAAAATAGATTATCATAGAAAACGGAAATTTGTATCATAAAATGGAAATATCTACTTTCCGTGAAAGTTATTAGATAAACAACTTCCCGAAAATAGATTATCATAGAAAACGGAAATTTGTATCATAAAAATTGGAAATATCTACTTTCCGAAAGTTAATAGATAACAAATTTGCCGAAAATAGATTATCATAGAAAACGAAATTTGTATCATAAAAATGGAATATCTACTTCCGTGAAAGTTGAGTTAGATAAACAACTTTCCGGAAAATAGATTATCATAGAAAACGGAAATTTGAATATAAAAATGGGAAATATCTACTTTCCGGTTGGTTATTCACTTTCGAAAAGTAGATAGATTTTTTACTTCGGAAAGATTATCGATTTTCGGGGAATAGATTGAATTGGGGAAATATTACCTAATTTGCGGCGAGATTATCATAGAAACGGAAATTTGTATCACAAAATGGGAAATATCTACTTTCCGAAGGAAATAGATAACCAAATTTTCCAGAATAGATCATAAGAGGAAATTTGTATATAAAAATGGAAAATTCCTGGAAATATTAGATAACCAAATTCCGTGAAATAGATTATCAGAAACGGAAATTTGTATCATAAAAAATGGGAAATATCTACTTTCCGAAAGTTATTAGATAAACCAATTTGCCGAAAATAGATTATCATAGAAAACGGAAAATTGTATCATAAAAATGGAAATATCTTTCCGCGAAAGTTGGTTAGATAAACAACTTTCTGAAAATAGATTATCATAGAAAACGGAAATTTGTATCATAAAAATGGAAAATATCTACTTTCCGGGAAAGTTGGTTATCTACTTCCCGAAAATAGATAGATTTTCTACTTTTCGGAAAGTAGATTATCGATTTTTCGGGAATAGATTTACGAATTTTGGGGAAATATTACCTAATTTTGCGAAGTAGATTATCATAGAAAACGGAAATTTGTATCACAAAATGGAAATATCTACTTCCGGGAAAGTTGATAGATAACCAATTTTCCGAAATAGATTATCATAGAAAACGGAAATTTGTATCATAAAAATAAAATATCTACTTTCCGGGAAAGTTATAGATAACCAAATTTGCCGAAAATAGATTATCATAGAAACGGAAATTTGTATCATATGGAAATATCTACTTTCCGCGAAAGTTGAGTTAGGATAAACAATCTTTCCCGAAAATAGATTATCATAGAAAACGGGAAATTTGTATCAAAAATTGGAAATATCTACTTTCCGGGAAAGTTGGTTAGATAACCAAATTTGCCGAAAATAGATTATCATAGAAAACGGGAAATTTGTATCACAAAAATGGGAAAATATTCATTTCCGGGAAAGTTGGTTAGATAAACAACTTTCCCGAAAATAGATTATCATAGAAAACGGTAAATTTGTATCATATGGAAATATCTACTTTCCGGAAGTTGTTAGATAACCAATTTGCGAAAATAGATTATCATGAAAACGGGAAATTTGATCATAAAAATGGAAATATCTACTTTCCGCGAAAGTTGGTTAGATAAACAACTTTCGAAAATAGATAATAGAAACGGGAAATTTGTATCATAAAAATGGGAAATATCTACTTTCCGGGAAAGTTGGTTATTCACTTTCCGAAAAGTAGATAGATTTTCTACTTTTCGGGAAAGTAGATTATCGATTTTGGGGAATAGATTTTTGAATTTTGGGGAAATATTACCTAATTTTTGCGAAGTAGATTATAATAGAACCGGAAACTTGTATCACAAAAATGAAATATCTACTTTCATGAAAGTTGAGTTAGATAACCAAATTTTCCGAAAATAGATTATCATAGAAAACGGGAAATTTGTATCATAAAAATGGGAAATATCTACTTTCCGGGAAAGTTAGTTGATAACCAAATTTGCCGAAATAGATTATCATAGAAAACGGAAATTTGTATCATAAAAATGGGAAATATCTACTTTCCGCGAAAGTTGGTTAGATAAAACTTTCCCGAAAATAGATTATCATAGAAAACGGGAAATTTGTATCATAAAAAATGGGAAATATCTACTTTCCGGGAAAGTTGGTTAGATAACCAAATTTGCCGAAAATAGATTATCATAGAAAACGGGAAATTTGTATCATAAAATGGGAAATATCTACTTTCCGAAAGTTGAGTTAGATAAACAACTTTCCGAAAATAGATTATCAAGAAAACGGGAAATTTGTATCATAAAAATGTAAAATATCTACTTTCCGGAAAGTTGGTTATCTACTTCCCGAAAAGTAGATAGATTTTCTACTTTTCGGAAAGTAGATTATCGATTTTTCGGGGAATAGATTTTCGAATTTTGGGGAATATTACTTAATTTTGCGAAGTAGATTATCATAGAAAACGGGAAATTTGTATCATAAAAATGGGAAATATCTACTTTCCGGGAAAGTTGGTTCGATAACCAAATTTGCCGAAAATAGATTATCATAGGAAACGGGAAATTTGTATCATAAAAAATGGGAAATATCTACTTTCCGGGAAAGTTGGTTAGATAACCAACTTCCCGAAAATAGATTATCATAGAAAACGGGAAATTTGTATCATAAAAAATGGGAAATATCTACTTTCCGCGAAAGTTGGTTAGATAAACAACTTTCCCAAAAATAGATTATCATAGAAGACGGGAAATTTGTATCATAAAAAATGGGAAATATCTACTTTCCGGGAAAGTTGGTTATCTACTTTCCCGAAAAGTAGATAGATTTTCTACTTTTCGGGAAAGTAGATTATCGATTTTTCTGGGGAATAGATTTTCGAATTTTGGGGGAAATATTACCTAATTTTGCGAAGTAGATTATCATAGAAAACGGGAAATTTGTATCACAAAAAATGGGAAATATATACTTTCCGGGAAAGTTGGTTAGATAACCAAATTTTCCGAAAATAGATTATCATAGAAAACGGGAAATTTCTATCATAAAAAATGGGAAATATCTACTTTCCGGGAAAGTTGGTTAGATAACCAAATTTGCCGAAAATAGATTATCATAGAAAACGGGAAATTTGTATCATAAAAAATGGGAAATATCTACTTTCCGCGAAAGTTGGTTAGATAAACGACTTTCCCGAAAATAGATTATCATAAAAAACGGGAAATTTGTATCATAAAAAATGGGAAATATCTACTTTCCGGGAAAGTTGGTTATCTACTTTCCCGAAAAGTAGATAGATTTTCTACTTTTCGGGAAAGTAGATTATCGATTTTTCGTGGGAATAGATTTTCGAATTTTTGGGGAAATATTACCTAATTTTGCGAAGTAGATTATCATAGAAAACGGGAAATTTGTATCACAAAAAATGGGAAATATCTACTTTCCGGGAAAGTTGGTTAGATAACCAAATTTTCCGAAAATAGATTATCATAGAAAACGGGAAATTTGTATCATAAAAATGGGAAATATCTACTTTCCGGGAAAGTTGGTTAGATAACCAAATTTGCCGAAAATAGATTATCATAGAAAACGGGAAATTTGTATCATAAAAAATGGGAAATATCTACTTTCCGCGAAAGTTGGTTAGATAAACAACTTTCCCGAAAATAGATTATCATAGAAAACGGGAAATTTGTATCATAAAAAATGGGAAATATCTACTTTCCGGGGAAGTTGGTTAGATAACCAAATTTTCCGAAAATAGATTATCATAGAAAACGGGAAATTTGTATCAAAAAAAATGGGAAATATCTACTTTCCGCGAAAGTTGGTTAGATAACCAAATTTGCCGAAAATAGATTATCATAAAAAACGGGAAATTTGTATCATAAAAAAATAGGAAATATCTACTTTCCGCGAAAGTTGGTTATCTACTTTCCCGAAAAGTAGATAGATTTTCTACTTTTCGGGAAAGTAGATTATCGATTTTTCTGGGGAATAGATTTTCGAATTTTGGGGGAAATATTACCTAATTTTGCGAAGTAGATTATCATAGAAAACGGGAAATTTGTATCACAAAAAATGGGAAATATCTACTTTCCGGGAAAGTTGGTCAGATAACCAAATTTTCCGTAAATAGATTATCATAGAAAACGGGAAATTTGTATCATAAAAAATGGGAAATATCTACTTTCCGGGAAAGTTGGTTAGATAACCAACTTTCCCGAAAATAGATTATCATAAAAAACAGGAAATTTGTATTATAAAAAATGGGAAATATCTACTCTCCGGGAAAGTTGGTTATATAAACAACTTTCCCGAAAAATGAATTATCATAGAAGCAGAAATTTATATAAAAAAAATGGGAAATATCTACTTCCGCGAAAGTTGGTTAGATAAACAACTTTCCCGAGAATAGATTATCATAGAAAAACGAAATTTGTATCATAAAAATGGGAAATGTCTACTTTCCGGGAAAGTTGGTTAGATAACCAACTTTGCCGAAAATAGATTATCATAGAAACAGGAAATTTGTATCATAAAAATGGAATATCTACTTTCCGGGAAAGTTGGTTATCTACTTTCCCGAAAAGTAGATAAATTTCTACTTTTCGGAAAGTAGATTATCGATTTTCAGGGGGAATAGATTTTTTGAATTTTGGAAATATTACCTAATTTTGCAGTAGATTATCATAAACGGGAAGTATAAAGATGAAATATCTACTTTCCGGGAAAGTTGGTTAGATAACCAAATTCCAAAATAGATTATCATAGAAACAGAAATTTGTATCATAAAAATGGGAAATATCTACTTTCCGGAAAGTTGGTTAGATAACAATTTGCCGAAAATAGATTATCGTAAAACGGGAAATTTGTATCATAAAAATAGGAAATATCTACTTTCCGCGAAAGTTGGTTAGATAAACAACTTTCCGGAAATAGATTATCATGGAAAACGGAAATTTATCATAAAAATGGGAAATATCTACTTTCCGGGAAAGTTGGTTAGATAACCAAATTTGCCGAAAATAGATTATCTAGAAAACGGGAAATTTGTATCATAAAAATGGGAAATATCTACTTTCGCGAAAGTTGGTTAGATAAACAACTTTCGAAAATAGATTATCGAAAACAGAAATTTGTATCATAAAAAATGAAATATCTACTTTCCGGGAAAGTTGGTTCGATAACAAATTGCCGAAAATAGATTATCATAAAACAGGAAATTTGTATCATAAAAATGGAAATATCTACTTTCCGCGAAAGTTGGTTATCTACTTTCGAAAGTAGATGGATTTTCTACTGGAAGAGTTGGTTATCATTCGGGGGAATAGATTTTTCGAATTTTGGAAATATTACCTAATTTTGCGAAGTAGATTATCATAGAAACGGGAAATTTGTATCACAAAAAATGGAAATATCTACTTTCCGGGAAAGTTGGTTAGATAACCAAATTTTTCCGAAAATAGATTATCATAGAAACGGGAAATTTGTATCATAAAAATGGAAATATCTACTTTCCGCGAAAGTTGGTTAGATAAACAACTTTCGAAAATAGATTATCATAGAAAACGAAATTTGTATCATAAAAATGGGAAATATATAAACTTTCCGGGAAAGTTGGTTAGATAAACAACTTTACCGAAATAGATTATCGAAAACGGGAAATTTGTATCATAAAAAATGGGAAATATCTACTTTCGCGAAAGTTGGTTAGATAAACTTTCCGAAATAGATTATCATAGAAAACAGGAAATTTGTATCATAAAAATGGAAATATCTACTTTCCTACTTTCCGGGAAAGTTGGTTCGATAACCAAATTTGCCGAAAATGGAATATCATAGAAAACGGGAAATTTGTATCGCAAAAAAATGGGAAATATCTACTTTTCCGCGAAGTTGGTTATCTACTTTTCCCGAAAGTGAATAGATTTTCTACTTTCGGGAAAGTAGATTATCCCGATTTTCGGGGAATAGATTTTTTCGAATTTACAGGGAAATATTTACCTAATTTTGCAGAAGTAGATTATCATAGAAAACAGGAAATTTGTATCACAAAAATGGGAAATATCTACTTTCAGGAGAAGTTAAGTTAGATAACCAAATTTTAAAAATAGATATCATAAGAAACAAGAGGAAATTTATCATAAAAATGACTCCATCTACTTTCCGCGAAAAGTTAGTTAGATAACCAAATTTGCCAGCTCATGTCATGGAAAACAGGAAATTTGTATCATAAAAAAATAAATGTCTACTTTCCGCGAAAGTTGGTTAGATAAACAACTTTTTGAAATAGATTATCATAGAAACAGGAAATTTGTATCATAAAAAATGAGGAAATATATATCTACTTTCCGGGAAAGTTGGTTAGATAACCAAATTTGCCGAAAATAGATATCATAAAACAGGAAATTTGTATCATAAAAATGGAAATATCTACTTTCCGCGAAAGTTGGTTAGATAAACAACTTTCGAAAATGAATATCATAAAGAAAACGGAAATCTGTATCATAAAAAAATGAAATATCTACTTTCCGGGAATGTTGGTTATCTACTTTCCCAGAAAAGTGAATAATTTTTCGGGAAATAGATTATCGATTTTTCAGAATAGATTTTCGAATTTTTGGAAATATTACCTAATTTGCGAAGAAGTTATCATAGAAAACAGGAAGTTTGTATGTGCAAAAAATGGAAATATCTACTTTCCGGGAAAGTTGGTTAGATAACCAAATTTGCCGAAAATAGATATCATAAACAGAGAGAAATTTGTATCATAAAAAATGGGAAATATCTACTTTCCGCGAAAGTTGGTTAAGATGGCCTTTCGAAAATAGATTATCATAGAAACAGAATTTGTATCCATAAAAATGAAATATCTACTTTCCGGGGAAAGTTGGTTATCTCTCTTTCCCGAAAGTAGATAGATTTTCTACTTTTTCGGGAAAGTAGATTATCGATTTTTCAGAGAATAGATTTTTCGAATTTTGAAATATTACCTAATTTTGCAAGTGAATTATCATAGAAAACAGAAATTTGTATCACAAAAAATAGGAAATATCTACTTTCCGGGAAGGTTGGTTAGATAGCAAATTTTGAAAAATAGATTATCATAAACGGAAATTTGTATCATAAAAATGGGAAATATCTACTTTCCGGGAAAGTTGGTTAGATAACAAAATTTGCCGAAAATAGACTATCGCGAAAACGGGGAAATTTGTAGCCAAAAAAAAATGGGAAATATCTACTTTCCGCAGTTAGATAACAACTTTCGAAAATCGATTATCATAAACGAGAGAAATTTGTATCATAAAAATGGAAATATCTACTTTCGGGAAAGTTGGTTAGATAACCAACTTGCCGAAATAGATATCATAAGCAGAAATTTATCTATAAAAATGGAAATATCTACTTTCCGGGAAGTTGGTTACTCTACTTTCCCGAAAAGTAGATAGAATTTTTTCTACTACTTTTCGAGAGAAGTAGATTATCGATTTTTCGGGGAATAGATTTTCGAGTTTTGGAAATATTACCTAATTTTGAAGTGTATTATCATAGAAACAGGAAATTTGTATCATAAAAATGAAATATCTACTTTCCGCGAGTTGGTTAGATAAACAACTTTCGAAAATAGATTATCATAGAAACGAAATTTGTATCATGAAAAATGGGAAATATCTACTTTCGGGAAAAGTTGGTTAGATAACCAAATTGCCGAAAATAGATATCATAGAAAACAGGAAATTGTATCATAAAAATGGGAAATATCTACTTTCGCGAAAGTTGGTTAGATAAACAACTTTCCCGAAAATAGATTATCATAAAACAGAAATTTGTATCCATAAAAATAGAAATATCTACTTTCCGGGAAAGTTGGTTATCTACTTTCCCGAAAGTAGATAAATTTCTACTTTTCGGGAAAGTAGATTATCGATTTTTCGGGGAATAGATTTTCGAATTTTGGAAATATTACCTAATTTTGCAAGTAGATTATCATAGAAAACAGAAATGTATCACAAAAATGGGAAATATCTACTTTCCGGGAAAGTTGGTTGGATAACCAAATTTGCCGAAAATAGATTATCATAGAAAACAGGAAATTTGTTATCATAAAAATGGGGAAATATCTACTTTCCGGGAAAGTTGGTTTGATAACCAATTTGCCGAAAATGGAATATCATAAAACAGAAATTTATCATAAAAAATGGGAAATATCTACTTTCTGCGAAAGTTGGTT
>NW_024716960.1:0-14940 GCF_018991925.1 Homarus americanus | reverse complement strand
TTATTCATATATTTATCTGCTTATTCATATATTTATCTGTTTATTCATATATTAATGGTTATATTTATATATTTATCTGTTTATTCATATTTATTTTGTTTATTCATATATTTATCTGTTTATTCATATATTTATCTGTTTATCTTTATATATTTATTCGTTTTATTCATATATTTATCTGTTTATTCATATATTTATCTGTTTATTTATATATTTATTCGTTTATTCCATATATTTATCTGTTTATTCATATTTATCTTTATTCATATATTACCTGTTTATTCATATATTTTATCTGTTTATTCATATATTTATCTGCTTATTCATATATTTATCTGTTTATTCATATATTTATCTTTGTTTATTCATATATTTATCTGTTTATTCATATATCTATCTGTTTATTCATATATTTATTCTGTTTATTCATATATTTATCTGTTTTATTTATATATTTATCTGTTTATTCATATTTATCTGTTTATTTATATATTTACCTTGTTTATTCATATTTATTCGTTTATTTTAGAGCATATTTATTCGTTTGTTCATATATTTATCTTTGTTTATTCATATATTTATCTGTTTATTCATATATTTATCTGTTTATTCATATATTTATCTGTTTATTCATATTTATCTGTTATTCATATATTTATCTGTTTATTCATATATTTATCTGTTTTATTTATATTTATCTGTTTATTTATATATTTATCTGTTTATTCATATATTTATCTGTTTATTCATATATTTATCTGTTTATTCATATATTTTATTGTCATATTCATATATTTATCTGTTTATTCATATATTTATTCGTTTATTTATATATTTATTCGTTTATTTATATATTTATCTGCTTATTCATATATTTTATCTGTTTATTCATATATTTATCTTTTGTTTATTCATATTTATCTGTTTATTCATGTTATTTACTCTGTTTATTCTAAGTATATTTATCTGTTTATTCATATATTTATCTGTTTATTTTATATATTTATCTGTTTATTCATATTATCTGTTTATATTTATTCGTTTATTCATATATTTATCTGTTTATTCATATATTTATCTGTTTATTCATATATTTATTCGTTTATTCATATATTTATCTATTTATCTGTTTATTCATATATTTATCTGTTTATTCATATATTTATCTGTTTATTCATATATTTATCTGTTTATTCATATATTTATCTGTTTATTTCATATATTTATCTGTTTATTATATATTTATCTGTTTATTCATATATTTATCTGTTTATTCATATATTTATCTGTTTATTCATATATTTATCTGTTTATTCATATATTTATCTGTTTATTCATATATTTATCTGTTTATTCATATATTTACCTGTTTATTCATATATTTATCTGTTTATTCATATATTTATCTGTTTATTTATATATTTATCTGTTTATTCATATATTTATCTGTTTATTCATATATTTTATCTTTTTATTCATATATTTATCTGTTTATTCATATATTTATCTGTTTATTCATATATTTATCTGTTTATTCATATATTTATCTGTTTATTCATATATTTATCTGTTTATTTATATATTTATCTGTTTATTCATATATTTATCTGTTTATTCATATATTTATCTGTTTATTCATATATTTATCTGTTTATTCCATATATTTATCTGTTTATTCATATATTTATCTGTTTATTCATATATTTATCCGTTTATTCATATATTTATCAAATTCATATATTTATCCGTTTATTTATATATTTTTCTGTTTATTTCTTCGTCTCTTTAAATTTGTCTGTATTTATTCACTTTTCATTTTTTCTTTCATCTTTACGTTTGTTATTCTTTGACACATACATATTAATTTACTCCTGTACACCTTATTGTTGAATGACGTTTTCATATTATTCTGAGTGCAATTAAACGCCTCTTTTTAATAAGTTTATTTTTCCTTGTAGCTCTATAAATCCCTTCATGCTGTACCATTGTTTTTCATCCTAAATCTGATTAAAATGATGAGTCAGAGATTGGTGTGTGTGTGTGTGTGTGTGTGTGTGTGTGTGTGTGTGTGTGTGTGTGTGGTTTGTGTACATGTGTGTCTGTAAATATGTATATTTGTCTGTGTATGTATGCGTTTTCGTTGTGTGCGTATATATGTCTGTCTGAGTATGCTTATAATTTTTGTGTGTATGTGTGTATTCGTGCATGAGTGTATGTTTATGTGTGTCCGTGTATGCGTGTTGCTATGCGTATTAATGGCTGCAGTATTTAATTCAGTTAATAAAGCGTTACAAAATTGTTCACCAGCTCAATGAGAAACAACGAGGAAACTGAGACAATAAGAGGATTAAGCTGGTGGTATTGTGTGTTTTCCTGTAGGTCATGACACGCTCTTGTGACTAACATCAACACAGTATATTATGAAGGTTATTCTGGTCCTTTTATTAATTAATGAAATAGACGAAAAAATGCATTTGAAATTATGAATAAATGTTTGTATGTAATAGTCACATTTATTAGATAGAAACTGTAGATAAAAATAGTGAAATAATATTAATGATATATGATGATGATGATGATATTAAAAATGTGATCATATATAACAAAACGTTTCATGGAGCATTACACTACAAAAATCACAACCTAATAACAGCAAAGAAATCACCACATACCATAACCTAACAGAAACAACACGATATAAATCACCACATAACATAACAGTAAAAAACAAGACAAATCACCACATAACATAAAATAACAATAATAATAAGACAAATCACCAAATACTACTGCATAACAATTACACTTTGTAAATTAGACGATCTCCCACCAATTACATTTCAGGACGCTATCATCAGCCAAATTCTGAAAGTAAATATGTAGGCCTCACCATTTCCTCTATTATGTCATGGAGCCCTCTCAACATTGCTAAGCTGCTTCGAAGTTGGAATGCTGTACAGATGTCAGTAGCTTCTTCACTCCCCGAACAATTGCTCCAAGTATAAAGGGTTCATTCGTCCTAACTTAGGTACTGCTCTCATATGGGGTGCTCTTCTTCTGTCAACTATTAGATAGGGTGGAATCAAGGCATTTCGTCTTATTAATTCTCCTCCTTTAGTCGACAATCTCTCTTCCCTTTCTCTTCGCCGCAAATTTGCTTCCCTCTCTCTTTTACAGGTACTTTAACGGGCAATGTTGGTGGATTTGGCATCCTGTGTACCGCCGGCAAGGCAGTGGGCTCGTAACACTCGTCTTGTCGCGGTGCCCGCCGTTTCTGTGGATGTCGGTCACACGAGAATAACCCGTTATAGTACCTCCTTCTTCCTCACACAGCCAAACTGTGGAATGTTTTGCCCTTCTTCTGTGTTTCCTTATATACAATCTGTCTCCACTTTAAAAATCTGGTTTCCGGCATCTTCGTGGTGTAGATTAACACAGTATAACCTTTTCTTCTCCATTTTCAATTTCTTTCTGGGTTTTCCGCCCCCAGGCCCCGTTGTGGGTCGTTTGACCTGTGCCTGGGTAGGCTAATTCCTAAAAAAAAAAAACATAAATGGCCAACACAACATAACAATAATAAAAACACATAAATCACCTCATACCATAACATAACAGAAACAACAAGATATAAATCACCACATAACATACCAGTAATAACAAGAAATAAATCACCACACGCAATAACAAAACAGTAATAACAAGACAAACCACCATACACTTTAACATAAGAGTAAACACAAAACATAAATCACCACATATGACATAACTGTACTAACAAGACAAATCACCACATATCATAACATAACATAACAACAATAATATGACAAATCACCACTTACCATAACATAACAGTAATAACAAGCCATAAATCACCACATATTATAACAATAAAATAATAACAAGACATAAATCACCACATACCATAACAGTAATACCAGCATAAATTACCACATACTACAACATAATAATAAGAACACAAATCACCACATACTATAAAATAACAGTAAGAACAACATAAATCACCACATACTATTGCATAACAGTATTATAACACAGTAAGTCATAAATGACCACACAAACATAGCAATAATAAGAACACATAAATTACCACGTACCACAACAATACATAAATCACCACATATCACAACATAATGCTGCTTCAAGAATGACCCTCTACAGCATTTCTATTCCCTCCTTTCTCTCCATAAGACTGACCTGTAGCAACATTTTCTTCCCCACACAGTTATGTCATTGACACGAGAAGCACGTTACTGTAGAGTCTCTCAGGAACTGCCACGATCTCCTCCTCCTTTCCTCTCTTCCTCAGCCCTTACTTCTCTCCCTCTCTCCCTTATTTCATTCTTCTCTCACTCCTTTCCTCAGTCCAATCTTCTCTCACTCTCTCCTTCAGTCCATCCTTCTCTCACTCCTTCCTTCAGTCCATCCTTTCTCCCTCAGTCCATCCTTCTCTCCCTCAGTCCATCCCTTCTCACTCCTTCCTTCAGTCCATTCTTCTCTCCTCTCTCCTTCAGTCCTCCCTTCTCCCTCAGTCCATCCTTCTCTCCTCCTTCCTTCAGTCCATCCTTCTCTCCCTCAGTCAACCTTCTCTCCTCCTTCCTTCAGTCACCCTTCTCTCCCTCAGTCCATCCTTCTCTCCTCCTTCCTTCAGTCCATTCTTCTCTCCCTCAGTCCATCCTTCTCTCCTCCTTCTTCCAGTCACCCTCCTCCCTCAGTCCATCCTTATCTCCCTCAGTCCATCCTTCTCCTCCTCCTTCCTTCAGTCCACCCTTCTCTCCTCAGTCCATCCTTCTCTCCTCCTTCCTTCCAGTCCATTCTTCTCTCCCTCAGTCCATCCTTCTCTCACTCCTTCCTTCAGTCCATTCTTCTCTCCTCTCTCCTTCAGTCCATCCTTCTCTCCCTCTGTCCTTTCTTCTCTGCCTCCCTCCTTCCGTCAGTCCATCCTTCTCTCCCTCCCTCAGTCCATTCTTTCCTTCTCTCCCCTCTCTTCCTCAGTCCATCCTTCTCTCCTTCCTCTCCTTGAGTCAATCCTTCTCTCCCTCCCTCATCTAATCCTTCTCTCTATCTCCCCTCAGTCCATCCTTCTCTCCCACTTTTCCTCTCTCCTTCCAGTCCATCCTATCTCTCTCTCTCTCTCTCTCTCTCTCTCTCTCTCTCTCTCTCTCTCTCTCTCTCTCTCTCTCTCTCTCTCTCTCTCTATGTCTATCCTTCTTTCCCTCTCTCTCTCTCAGTCCCTCCCTCCCTCCCTCCCTCCCTCCCTCCCTTCCTCCTTCTTTCTCTCCTTTCCTCACTCCACCCATCATTCTTTCCCTAACTTCCTTCATCCATACCTCCGTCCCTCTCTTTCTTACTCCCACCCTCCTTCCCTCTCTCCCTCGTTCCCTCTCTCCCTTCCTCACTCCTTCACGTGTACAAAGAACCATATTTCTCTTTTCTTCACCTCGTAGTTATGTCGCGCGTGTGTGTGTGTGTGTGGTAGTTGGTATGCTGGTTGGGGTGTGTGGGTCGACGCCTCTTCCAGTCGGCTTGTTCTGTAGAGTGTGTGTGTGTGTGTGTGTATGTGTGTGTGTGTGTGTGACGTGAGCACAACGAAGGAAGGAGAGATAGGGTGAGAGGAGGGAGAGATGGATAGAGACGGAAAAAAAGAGGCGGTAGGGAAGTAAGAGGAGACGATAAAATGTGAAAAAGAGACTGTGTGTGTGTGTGTGTGTGTGTGTGTGTCTGTGTGTCTGTATGTATGTGTGTGTGTGTGTCTGTATGTGAAAGAAACAGAGAGGGAGAGAGAAAGCCAAAAAACAGCAAAAACACAGAGAAATCCAGTATTCCATTGAGAGAGTATGTAAAACACCTGGTTAAAAAATGCCGAGAATTAGCTCTAGGGTTGGTAAGGTCACTCCCTGGAGCCCGACCTCGGTGTAAACACATAAATTTCTGTGAGATTAACTTAGGAGAGCGAGAACTATAACCAAGTATTTTCTTATGTTAAATTCTCTTAAAATATAAAACATTATGTCTCTAGATTATCTTTCTTAATTTGAATATAAACAATAATATAATTTTTTACATATGCAGGTAACTTGATATTGATATTAAAATAAGAAAGTACTTATGAATCAATATTTTTGCCAAATTTATGAAAAGTTTATATAAGTAATTTATAAAAAGTCAAGTAAGAACTTATAGGTTATTCTAAGTAAGATTTAGAAGTAGCTGTGTCTGTTATATTTCCCCTTTACTGTGATATATAAGTAAAGAGATGCATTAAGTATTTGTAGACATTATAAATATTTGTATATTTTCGAAGCTCGTTAAGTGTTATAACGGACATTGGTATATTACATAGTCAAAAGGTTTCATAAGTACCTTAGTTATAATTCGCATTCGGTATTCATGATAAATATCTGTTAATTCAGTAAACAAGCGTCTGTAAGCCTGTATATCCCAATTACACATTCAGCAAGTTATAATTATGTATGCATAATTATATAGCCCAAATTCACTATATAAGTACATTATATATTCCACTGTTTATATATCCGAAAACCACCGAGTAAGTAGCTATATATATATTCCACAATCAGTAAGCTATATAAGTAGGTGTGTGTGTGTGCGCGCGGGAGCCAAGTAAAAAAATATCAACAGATTTATATGAACGACCGAGTGAAAGTATTGGGAGGAGAGGCAAGAGTGGCGCCTTTCTCTGCATTTATGGACGTAAAGAAAAGCACATGATAAACTGCATGGAAACTGAATTGGGATAAGTTTCGGGTATTTGTGGAGTGCAATGGAAGACTGGTGAATGCCGCTGGTTATTCAGGCTTGTATAGTGTGTGTGTGTGTGTGTGTGTGTGTGTGTGTGTGTGTGTTGTACAAGTGATTGAGTGAATGTGGGTTGGGAATAAGTGTAGTGAGGGGTGGTGGTGGTTGTGGTGGTGATTTACCCCGGGAATGAATGGTTGAATTAGGATGAAAAAAAAGTGTAGAGTGGACGTTGCCTCTCCGTTCTTATACGTGGATGATGGTGAGTTATTAGTTGTGAATGACTGTGTTGAAGGACGCAGGCTGATACTACACTTTAAATCATGTAAGAGGAAAGTTTTGGTAATGTGAAAGGGAACTTGATGAGATCATTGTTAGGTTACTCTGAATACTGGGAAAGTCACAAGTGGCGGATGGACTCGGATAACTGTGGGGGGGAGGTATGTGATAAAGGATGGTAATAGGGGAGAAGAGAAAGTAAGAGTGGAGCAAGGGAGGGGAAAGGGGGAGAGGGAGCTAGAAGTGCCTATAAGGAGGTTTAGTACCCAGGGAGGGAGTTAAGAATAAATGAGTGTGTGTGTAGAAGACTTGCGTAGTGGAGTGGTCTTGGTAGTTTTTCTCTCAATGTAAACAAACCAACTGCCCGGAGGACTGACTCTTTTACCCTCTCTCTCTCTATGTCTCTGAAGGGCTTAACTTTCTATAGTCTTAGACAAGATGACAAAAAACAAGAGCAGCAGAAATGAATATCTTATCCGTTAGTAGAGGAGTCGAGATAATTGATAAGGCATGGGAGTGTAAACCTGACGAATATATGAAAAAGGTTTTTTATAACGAGCATTGAATTAAACCTATTGTGGTGGTTATGGGCGAGAGGAGCATGTAGTAAATAATAGATGTGTAAAGAAGTTGATAATTGCATAGTTAGAGATACAGGGGAGAATGGCAGACGGAGTTTAAAATGCACTGAATTAATTTGTGAATCGTTTAGACATTTGAGAGGCATGACCTCGTATACCAGACATAACAAGTGACCGTCCACAGTAAAGAACAGAGGAATAGACTAATAAAAGAGATGCACTGAATCCTTAATCGAGTTTGTTAAGATCCAAATATATGTCGGACGACTGACAAGAGACTGTCAGCAGCGAAGGATGAAGCTCTGTATTAAAGCGGGAGAGTGAGTGGACGGGAAGGTTCTCACGGCTCAGTCAATTTAGTGAGCGAAGTGAATGGCTATGAATCATTCAAGCAAAGTAAATGTTGACTCGCTCTGTTTTCCCGGAGCACCAAATGATGACAAATACATTTATGCCAGTTTATGATTTATTTATTTTCCATCCGCGTTATTCATATTTCCACGATGATGATGATGCGTGATGGTTCTGATGCATCTAGTGGACTCGACTCGACGGAAGCAATATTGTATAATAGACCGCAAAACTCACCAGAATAGAAAGGCAGAGGTTGAGTGAATCTAATATTACTTCTTGTTGACCGTAAAGCCTGACGATGCGTCCTGGTGTCACGCTGGAGGAGCCATGTTATTATTCACAGGATCCATTTGTTCCCTCGCTGTCATTTATGATTTTTCAAGATATTTTACAAAATAGTGTTTGGAAAATATGATCGCTGTCTGGCTCTGGCCTCAACCACGATGTCTGGAGAAAGTTAATGAGTCTGGTTTTGTTTTATGAAGTGAAGACTTGTGGTTGATTTTTGAAAAAATTTCAAGGATTTAGAATTAAACAGAGAGCAGTACACACACCCACCCACACACACACCCACCCACACACACACACACACACACACACACTGTTGCCTTCAATTTATTTTAAGCTCCGGTGAGCAGCTTTACTGGTCTTCCTCCCTGTGTTACTGGTAGATAACTATTTAATAAATGAGCAGGTCCTAGCCACAAGCGACGGCCATTATTAATTTAATTTTGTTGTCCCGCCTTGGCATCAGCTGACTATGTAAACAAAAACTGTCCGGTATCAGCTGGTCTAGGTAAACAAAAGCTGTCCGGTATCAGCTGACTATGTAAACAAAAACTGTCCGGTATCAGCTGGTCTAGGTAATAAAAAACTGTCCGGTATCAGCTGGTCTAGGTAAACAAAAACTGTCTGGTATCAGCTGGTCTAGGTAAACAAAAACTGTCCGGTATCAGCTGGTCTAGGTAAACAAAAACTGTCCGGTATCAGCTGGTCTAGGTAAACAAAAACTGTCTGGTATCAGCTGGTCTAGGTAAACAAAAACTGTCTGGTATCAGCTGGTCTGGAAGTGAAAGCAAACATCACAGTATCCAGCTGGTCTGGGTAAACAAAAACATCCGGTATCCAGCTGGTCTGGGTAAACAACAAAAACTCTCTGGTATCCAGCGGCTGGTCTGGAAGTGACAAAACTGTCCGGTATCAGCTGGTCTAGGTAAACAAAAAACTGTCCGGTATCAGCTGGTCTAGGTAATCAAAAACTTGTCCATTATCAGCTGGTCTGGAGTAATCAAAAAACTGTCCGGTATCAGCTGGTCTGGGTTAACAAGCTATACTGGTATCAGCTGGTCTAGGTAAACAAAAACTGTCTGGTATTAGCTGGTCTAGGTAAACAAAAACTGTCCGGCATCAGCTGGTCTGGAATAAGCAAAAACTTTATCGGTATCAGCTGGTCTGGAAATGAAACAAAAAACTGTCTGGTATCAGCTGGTCCCAGGTAAAAACAAAAAACTATCTGGTATCAGCTGGTCTAGGTAAACAAAAACTGTCCGGTATCAGCTGGTCTAGGTAAACAAAAACTGTCTGGTATCAGCTGGTCTAGGTAAACAAAAACTGTCCGGTATCAGCTGGTCTAGGTAAACAAAAACTGTCTGGTATCAGCTGGTCTAGGTAAACAAAAACTGTCTGGTATCAGCTGGTCTAGGTAAACAAAAACTGTCTGGTATCAGCTCCTCTCACCTTGAGATGATTACTTTCGACAGGTTGTAGTTGGTAGTTAATAATTTCATGGTAAAATGCAACACTCCATAAGGCTATCACAAGAATACATGAGTTTAGTGAATATTACAAGTTATGTCTCATTTACTTACGTTATCGAGGCATGGTGAGTACGACAATCTCTGTCTCTCATGTGGCGTAACTTGAGAATGACAAGACCCACAACACCCATGCATGGCTTGTGTTCATCATGACTGACCTGCTGTGTTTCTCGGAGTAAAAGATGAAGTATCGAGGTCACAGTTTCGAGAGAACGAAAAATGCTCCATAAGGTTTGAGTGAGTTGGCATCGCGCTCGAGTGAATCCTTAGTTAATTTATATAATTCTTAAATGCTGTTGCCTGAGTTTATTATTATTATTATTATTATTATTATTATTATTATTATTATTATTATTATTATTATTATTATTATTATTATTATTATATATATATATATATATATATATATATATATATATATATATATATATATATATATATATATATTATAATTTTTATCACTATTCCAATTCTTCATAGACTTCTTGAATATGCAATTGAATTATAAAAGTAAGAAAGACAAAATGGGGAAAAAGAAAAGTACACCCCTGTTTTTACTTCCTACCCGAAAGACACATTGTTTGAATCCGTCCATCACGTGTGTAACCTAAGCTTATGTACTAAGTGTTCTGGGCCACCTCACCAAGTCCTTTCAAATTACCAGGTAATTTCGCTGTCAGGACCACCTCACGCGATGTACAGGCGGTGACATATCAGTTGGTAGGGGGAAAGGTGGTGGAGCTCTCTCTCTCTCTCTCTCTCTCTCTCTCTCTCTCTGTCTGTCTGTCTCCCTCTCTTTCATTTAATCTTGCCCTCTCTCTTTCCTCCCTTTTCTCTCTTTCTCTTTAACTTTTTCTCCTATTTCCTACCTATGTCACACACACACACTCACACACACACACAAACACACACACACACACACACACACACACACACACACACACACACACACACACACACAGACACACAGGTCAACAACATTCCTGTCCAGTATTACAGGGTGAAACGTCTGTACCAACGAGAATAATTCCCCCACACCAAACCACCTCCTGGGAAATTTCGTAATGCTTTGTAAGGCACTGGAGGACTGAGGCCGTGTTTTACGTGGGCTGGTGAGGAAGGTGAGACGCCCTTCCGTGTGTGTGTCATTAACCTGATGTTCCACTCTTGGGCACAGGTGAGGGGCTGTTGTTGTTCTTTTTTTTTTCTGGTCTTTGTTGTTGTTTTTATTCTTGTTCTTCATTGTTGTTATTATTATTATTGTTATTATTATTATTATTATTATTATTATTATTATTATTATTATTATTATTATTATTATTATTATTATTATTATTATTATTATTATTATTATTATTGCTTTCATCATAATCATCATCATCATCATTATCATCATCATCACCATCTTCCTCATCATTATCATCATCATCACCATCATCATCACCATCATCACCTCAACTAAAACTACCGTATTTTCCGCTGCTGTAAACACCATCAATACCACCAAAGCATTCTTGAAAATTAGTCTTTAATTTGGAAATTTTCGAGTTAACGCTGGAGTTGAGAGAATTTATGGCTGGTGCACGTCTAAAGGAGCATTTGTTTGTGTGGTGGTGCGCGTGACTGTGTTTGACAGCACAATTACTTCCTAATTAAAAGGTGTTCTGGTGTGTGGGGGGGCGGGGGTGGCTCGAACCGGGACATGCACCTAAGCTTAGGATTATCCATTCCCCACCACCCATCCACCCACCCATTCCAAGAACTGTCCATCTACCCATCAACTCCCCACTGTCACAAAACCCACCAATTCCCCCACTACCTCACATACCCACTCACCTACTTTCCCCCGCCCATCTACCCACCAACTATCCACCACCCAACCATCACCCACACTCTTTCACTTTAGTGTAAGAACTTTTGATTTTTAGTCATTTAGAAATTTAAATCGTGTAAGCAAATTTTAAGAACTTGCGAATAGTTTGTGTTAATCTTTGGGGTTTGTGGATAAATCATATTAAATATATAAACTTGTAAATAGCTCGTGTCAAATTTCCAGGTTTTTTTTTTTAATAAATAATATAAAATTGATGGACTTGAGAAATTTTATGGTAATCGATTTTTTTCCTTAAGCCTTACGATGTTGTAAATTGTTGAATTTTAAAATCTGGAGAATTTTAAGGTCGTGCGAAGTCTTAGAAATGTAATAAGCAAAAAGAGTCGGGATTGTAATCAATACTAACAAACATTATATTTTTTTTCAGTGACAGTAGACTTATGGGGTTGTGTAGATATGTGAATATTACCGTGGGATTTTTTTTATAATTTTTTTCATGGGATTTATATAGCGTGATAATTATTAACATGGGAAAATTGCACTAAACTATGAGAATTTAAAAAAAAAATTATAACCAAAGAAATACTAAATTATGGTATTCTTGAGTCATATATGAGAATTCGTAAGCAATACCATATTTAATTATTGTGAAGTGAGAATTTTAAACCATATAGCAGTAATCTAGAGCCATAGCCATTTTGAAGTAGGTTAATTCTTAATAACATTATGTGTGAATTTTAAACAGGGAAATCCTAAGGTTCCTAAACCATGAATATTTTATGCTATATAAATTTCTTCTCCAAATTCTGCAATATCCCCATGAGATGACAACAAATTTACCAGAGTGAATGGAGAGAGAGAGAGAGAGAGAGAGAGAGAGAGATCCAGCCCGTCTATGGTTAAATATTGTACCCATGTGCGGTAGGGTGAGGATGGAAGAAAGGAGGTAGATATCAGGAAAAGGAGAGGAAGGTAGAGAGGAGGCGAAGGAGGCAAGGAGGAAAGTGAGGTTGGATGAAAGGTGGCAGGTAAGTTGGGAGAGTGTTAAGTTGGGTTGGAGGGTGGTAGGTAGGGAGAGAGAGAGAAAAAGGGTGGGTGGTAGGTAGGTAGGTAGGTATGGAGGGAGGAAGGGAGGGAGGGAGGGAGGGAGGGAAGGTGAGAGAGGGTGGTAGGTAAGGAAGGAAGGAGGGAGAGAGGGGAGGTGACATTGGTGATTCTGGACACAAACTCTCGAATAATTTTCCTCCCGTTTTAGAAAACCGTTTTTTTTTCCAGGGTCGTTGTTTCATTGTTGGGCCAAGTTAGAGCTGTATGGTCGAGGGTCTCTTATTTATGTCAGTAGAGGGAGGTTTTCTTTTGTAACGCTTGGGTTTTTATTTCTTGTCTGGGTGTATCTGTCGGTAGCTTGTGTCTGTCTGTGTCTCAGTTGGGTGTATCTGTCTATACACCCCTCTACACAGAAAAAGCCAATTTCCCCAACACACACACACACACAAACACACACACACACACACACACACACACACACACACACACACACACCACCAATGTATGTAATAAGTCATTTATGTCCAATGTATATTTTCAGCCTTCAGCTGCAGAACTTTTCAATAAACCGTTAATTATTACACACACATACATCTCCTATCTCCCATACAACACACACCCACACACACACCCCACACCACACACCCCTACCCCACACATACACATCCTACCTCCCCACACATACACCCTCCTACCCCTGCACATATAAACCTCCCTACCCTCCATAAACATACACATCTCCTAACCCCACACACACAAACCCTCCTACCCCCCACACACACACACTCCTACCCCACAAACACACACACCCTACCCCCCCACACACACCACCCTACCCCCCCCACATACACATCCCACCTCCCCATACACCCTCCCTACCCCTGCACATATAAACCCCCACCCTCATAAACATACACATCCTCCTAACCCTACACACAAACCCTCCCACCCCCTACACACACACTCCCTACCCCCCACAAACATACACACCCCTACCCCCCCACACACACACACACCTCTACCCCCACACACATAATCCTGCCCCCACACACACACACCCTCGAACCCCCACACAAACACCTCCCACTCCCCCCCACCCCCCTACCCACCCCCCCACACAGAACCCACCACCAGCCCCCACACACATACCCTCCTACCCTCCCACACACCTCCACCCCCCCACACCCTCCCTACCCCCCACACACCCCTCTTACCCTCCCCACACAAACACCCTCCTACCCCCACACACCCTCCACCCCCCCCACACACACCCTCCACCTCCCAAACACACCCCCTCCCCTCCCCACACACCTTCCCCCCCACACATATACACTGCAACGCCCCACACACCCTTCTACCCCCTTCACACCTTCCTACCCCCCTCACACACACCCTCCCACCCCACACACCTTCCCCACCCTCCCACCCCACACACTCCTACCCTCCCCACACACCCTCCCACCCCCACACCCTCCCTCCCCACACACACACACCCTCCCCACCCTCCCACACACACACCCTCCTACCCCCCACACGCATACACCCTCCCTACCCCACACACACCCTCCCCTCCCCCACCCCACACACCCTCCCACCCTCCCCACACCCCTACCCCCACGCCACACACCTACCCCCACGCACACCCTCCTATCCCCCACACACCTCCTACCCCCCACACACACACCCTCCCACCCCCACACACCTCCTACCCCCACACACACACCTCCCACCCCACACACCCCCTACCCACACACCCTACTACCCTCCCACACATACACACCCTACCCCAAACACACAACTCCTACCCCACACACTGCTCCCCACACACACCTTCACACACCCCACATAACACACCCTACCACCCACACACACACTCCCCATCCCCCAAACCCCCTATACACACACACACCGTCCTACCCCCCTTCCAACTCACACACCCTACTACCCCCATACATACACACACACACACACCCCAACCCCCCACACACACCCAACTACCCCCCACACACATACACACCCCACCCCCCCCAAACACACACACACTCCCTACCCCCCCCACACACACACTCCTCTCCCCAAACACACCCAACCACACACCCCCACACATAACACATACACACTCCTACCTTGAACAACTGTATCTCCTGCAAACCTGTGTTGTATGTTGTGAGCAAGACCACACCACGGCTTAGGTGGAGGGCATAACCGACACAACATGGCTGACTGACAATTGTAACACTGGGGTGTCATC
>NW_024716959.1:0-25864 GCF_018991925.1 Homarus americanus | reverse complement strand
CGATCGAGTAAAACAAATTCCCCCGATCGAGTATAAAAAATGAGGGGACTTTGTTATACTCGATGAGGGGGCTTTGTTTTCCTCGACCAAGGGACTTTGTTATACTCGATCAGGGACTTTGTTATACTTGATCATGGGACTTTGTAATATTCGATCAGGGGGGCTTTGTTAAACTCGACCAGGGGCCTTTGTTATGCTCGATAAGGGACTTTGTTATACTCGATGGGGGGCCTTTGTTATACTCGATCAGGGGACATTACTATACTCGACCCGGGAACTTTGTTATACTTGATCAGGGGAATTTGTATTATTCGATCACGGGGGCTTTGTTATGCTCGACTAGAGGCCTTTGTTATGCTCGATAAGGGGACTTTGTTATACTCCATCAGGAGGCTTTGTTATACTCAACCGGGGGGCCTATGTTATTTTCGATGAGGGGTCTTGGTTATACTCGACCAGGGGACTTTGTTATACTCGATCAGGGGAATTTGTTATACTCGACCAGGGGACTTTGTTATACTCGATAAGGGGACTTTGTTATACTCGATCAGGGGACTTTGTTATACTCGATTAGGGGCATTTGTTATACACGATCAGGGGACTTTGTTATACTCGATCAGGGGCTTTGTTATACTCAACCAGGGGAACTTTGTTATACTCGGTCAGGTGGCTTTGTTATACTCGACCTGGGGTCTTTGTTATGCTCGACTAGAGGCCTTTGTTATGCTCGATAAGGGGACTTTGTTATTCTCGATCAGGGGCCTTGGTTATACTCGATCAGGGATATTTGTTATAGTCGACCAGTGGACTTTGTTATACTCGACCAGGGGACTTTGTTATACTCGATCAGGGGACTTTGTTATACTTGATTAGGGGCATTTGTTATACTCGATGAGGGGTCTTTGTTATACTCGATGAGGGGCCTTTTTATACTCAATCATGGGCCTTTGTTATACTCAACCAGGGGACTTTGTTATACTCGATCAGGGATATTTGTTATAGTCGACTTTGCTATACATGATCAGAGGAATTTGTTATACTCGACCATGGGACTTTGTTATACGCGATCAGGGGACTTTGTTATACTCGACAAGGAGACTTTGATTTACTCGATGAGGGGACTTTTTTATTTTCGATCAGGGGACTTTGTTATACTCGATGAGGTGCCTTTATTATACTCGATCAGGGGACATTACTATACTAGACCAGGGAACTTTGTTATACACGATCAGGTGATATGTTATACTCGATCAGGGGATATGTTATACACGATCAGGGGACTTTGTTATACTCGATCAAGAGGCTTTGTTATACTCAACAGGGGGCCTTTGTTATACTCGATCAGGGGCCTTTGTTATACTCGATCAAGGGTCTTTGTTATAATTGACCATGGGACTTTGTTATACTAGATCAGGGGACTTTGCTATACTCGATCAGGGGCCTTTATTATATTTGACCACGGGACTTTGTTATACTCGATTTGGGGACTTTTTTATACTGGATGAGAGGGCTTTGTTATACTCGATCAGGGAACTTTGTTATACTCGACCAGGGTCATTTGTTATGATCGACCAGTGGCCTTTGTTATAATCGATCAGGGGGCATTGTAATATTCGATTAGGGGACTTTGTTATACTCGATGAGAGGCATTTGTTATTTTCGATCAAGGGCCTTTGCTATACTCGATCAGGGGATTTAATACTAGATGAGGGGACTTTGCTATACTCGATCAGGGGGCTTTGTTATA
The DNA here is from genome assembly GCF_018991925.1 of Homarus americanus. Taxonomy (NCBI): domain Eukaryota; kingdom Metazoa; phylum Arthropoda; class Malacostraca; order Decapoda; family Nephropidae; genus Homarus; species Homarus americanus. The sequence continues at coordinate 24,117 of NW_024716959.1, read as the reverse complement.
CTCGACCAGGGTCCTTTGTTATGCTCGATCACAGGACTTTGTTATACTAGATCAGGGGAATTTGTTATACTCGACCAAAGGACTTTGTTATACTCGATCAGGGGCCTTTGTTATACTCGATCAAGGGCCTTTGTCATAATCGATCAGGGGACTTTGTTATACTTGATCAGGGGAATTTGTTAAACTCGACCAGGGGACTTTGTTATACTCGATAGGGGGAATTTGTTATACTAGACCAGGGGACTTGTTATACTCGATCAAGGGCCTTTGTTATACTCAACCAGGGGACTTTGTTATACTCGATCAGGGGAATTTGTTATACTCGACCAGGGGACTTTGTTATACTCGATCAGGGGAATTTGTTATACTAGACCAGGGGACTTTGTTATATTCGATCAAGGGCCTTTGGTATACTCGATCAGAGGACTTTGTTATACTCGATAATGGGACTTTGTTATACTTGAGCAGGGGACTTTGTTCTACTCGATCAGGGGGCTTTGTTATACTCGATCAGGGGACATTACTATACTCGACCAGGGAACTTTGTTATACACGATCAGGGGATATGTTTTACTCGATCAGGGGATGTGTTATACTCGATTAGGGGACTTTGCTGTACTCGATCAGGATGCTTTGTTATACTCAACCGGGGGCCTTTGTTATACTTCATTAGGGTCTTTGTTATACTCAATCAGGGGCCTTTGTTATACTCGACCAAGGGGCTTTGTTATACACGACCAGGGGCCTTTGTTATGCTCGTTAAGGGGACTTTGTTATACTCGATCAGGGGCCTTTGTTATATTCGATCAGGGGACTTTGTTATACTCGACCAGGTGACTATGTTATACTCGATCAGGGGGCTTTGATATACTCGATCAGGCGACTTTGTTATACTCGATCAGGGGACTTTGTTATACTCGATGAGTGGACTTTGTTATACTCAATTAGGGGACTTTGTTATGCTCGAACAGCGTCATTTGTTATGCTCGACCAGTGGCGTTTGTTATACTCGATCAGGGGACTTTGTTATATTCGATTAGGGGACTTTGTTATACTCGATGAGGGGCATTTGTTATACTCGATCAAGGGCCTTTGCTATACTCGATCAGGGGACTTTGTTAGACTCGATTAGGGGCCTTTGTTATACTCGATCAGGGGACTTTGATATTCTCGATGAGTGGGCTTTGTTACACTCGACCAGGGGCCTTTGTTATGCTCGATCAGTGGACTTTGTTATACTCGATCAGGGGCCTTCGTTATACTATATCAGGGGCTTTTGTTATACTCGAACAAGGGGAATTTGTTATACTCGATCATGAGACCTTGTTATACTCGATCAGGGCCATTATTATGCTCGAGGAGTGGGGTTTGATATACTCGATCAAGCGACTTTGTTATACTCGATTAGGGGGCTTTGTTATACTCGACCAGGGTGCTTTGTTATGCTCGACCAGTGGCTTTTCTTATACTCAATCAATGGACTTTGTTATACTCGACCAGGGAACTTTGTTATACTTGATTTGGGGACTTTGTAATATTCGATCAGGGGGGCTTTGTTATACTCGACCAGATGCCTTTGTTATGCTCGATAAGAGAACTTTGTTATACTTGATGAGTGGCCATTGTTATACTCGATCAGGTGAATTTGTTATACTTGATCAGGGGACTTTGTCATACTCGATGAGGGGGCTTTTTTATACTCAACCAGGGGACTTTGTTATACTCGATCAGGTGACTTTGTTATCCTCGACCAGGGGTCTTTGTTATGCTCGATCAGGGGACTTTGTTATACTCGAACAGGGGACCTTGTTATACTCGATCAGGCGGCTTTGTTTTCCTCGATCAGGGGACTTTGTTATACTCCATCAGGGTCTTTGTTATGCTCCATTAGGGTCTTTTGTTATACTCGACCAGGGGACTTTGTTATACTCGATCAGGGGACTTTGTTGTACTTGATCAGGGGAATAGATATTATTCGATCAGGGGGAATTTGGTATGCTCGACCAGGGGCCTTTGTTATGCTCGATAAGGGGACTTTGTTATACTCGATGAGGAGGCTTTGTTATACTCAACCGGGGGCCTTTGTTATATTCGATCAGGGGCCTTGGTTATACTCGACCAGGGCACTTTGTTATACTCGATAATGGGACTTTGTTATACTCGACTAGAGGACTTTGTTATACTCGATGAGGGACTTTGTTATGCTCCATTATGGGCCTTTGTTATACTCGACCAGGGGACTTTGTTATACTCGATCAGGGGACTTTGTTATACTTGATAAGGGGACTTTGTATTATTCGATCAGGGGGGTTTTGTTATGCTCGACCAGGGGCCTTTGTTATGATCGATAAAGGGACTTTGTTATACTCAACCAGGGGACTTTGTTATACTCGATCAGGGGAATTTGTTATACTCGACCAAAGGACTTTGTTATACACGAAAAGGGGACTTTGTTATACTCGATCAGAGGACTTTGTTATACTCGAAAGGGGGACTTTGTTTAACTCGATCTTAGGACTTTGTTATACTCGATCTGGGGCCTTTGTTATACTCGATCAAGGGCCTTTTTCATAATCGATCAGGGGACTTTGTTATACTTGATGAGGGGAATTTGTTTTACTCGACCAGGGGACTTTGTTATACTTGATCAGGGGACTTTGTTATGCTCGATCTGGGGACATTACTATACTCGACCATTGAACTTTGTTATACACGATCAGGGGATATGTTATACTCGATCAGGGATGTGTTATACTCGATCAGGGGACTTTGTTATACTCAGTCAGGAGGCTTTGTGATACACAACCAGGGGACTTTGTTATACTTGATCAGGGGACATTACTATACTCGACCAAGGAACTTTTTTATACACGATCAGGGGCTTTGTTATACTCGATCAAGAGGCTTTGTTATACTCAACCGGGGAACTTTGTTATACTTGATTTGGGGACTTTGTATTATTCGATTAGGGGGGCTTTGTTATGCTCGACCAGGGGCCTTTGTTATGCTCGATAAGGGGACTTTTTTATATGCGATCAGGGGACTTTGTTATTCTCGATCAGGGGCCTTGGTTATACTCGACCAGGGGACTGTGTTATACTCGACCAGGGGACTTTGTTATACTCGACCAGGGGAGTTTGTTATACTTACTTGACCAGGGGACTTTGTTATACTCGATCAGGGGACTTTGTTATACTCGATCAGGGGAATTTGTTACACTCGATCAGGGGACTTTGTTATACTCATCTTTGACGGACTTTGTTATACTTGATCAGGGGAATTTGTTACACTCGATCAGGGGACTTTGTTATACTCGGTGATTGGGCTTTGTTATACTCGATCAGGGGACTTTGTTATACTCGATGATTGGGCTTTGTTATACTCCATCAGGAGACTTTGTTATACTCGACCAGGGTCCTTTGTTATACTCGTTGATTGGGCTTTGTTATACTCGATAAGGGGAATTTGTTATACTCGTTCAGGGGACTTTGTTATGCTCGACCAGGGGACTTTGTTATACTCGATCAGGGGACTTTGTTATACTCGATAAGGGGACTTTGTTATACTCGATGATTGGGCTTTGTTATACTCGATAAGGGGACTTTGTTATACTCGATGATTGGGCTTTGTTATACTCGACCAGGGTCCTTTGTTATGCTCGACCAGTGGCCTTTGTTTTACTCGATCAGGTGACTTTATTATACTCTACCATGGGACTTTGTTATACTCGATTCGGGGCCTTTATTAGACTCGATCAAGGGCCTTTGTTATACTCGATCAGAGGACTTTGTTATGCTCGATCAGAGGGCTTTGTTATACTCGATCAGGGGACTTTGTTATACTCGACCAGGGGATTTTGTTATACTCGATCAGGGGGCTTTGTTATTCTGGATCAGGGGGACATTACTATACTCGACCAGGGAACCTTGTTATAAACGATCAAGGGACTTTGTTATACTCGATCAGGAGGCTTTGCTAGACTCAACCGGTGGCCTTTGTTATATTCGATAAGGTGACTTTATTATACTCGACCATGGGACTTTGTTATTCTCGATGAGGGTACTTTGTAATACTCGATCAGTGGCCTTTGTTTACTCGGTGAGGGGCCTTTGTTATACTATATCAGAGTCTTTTGTTATACTCGATGAGGGGACTTTGTTATACTCGATCAAGGGCCTTTGTTATACTCGATGCAGGGGACTTTGTTATTCTCGATCATGAGACTTTGTTATACTCCATGAGGGGCCTTTATTATACTCGACCAGGGGGCATTGACATTCTCGATAAGGGGACTTTGTTATACTCGATGAGGGGACTTTATTATACTCGACCAGGGGACTTTTATATACACGTTTATTGGACTTTGTTTTACTCGATCAGGAGACTTTGTTATACTCGAATAGGGGCCTTTGTTATACTCGAACAGGGACCTTTGTTATACTCGATGAGAGGGCTTTGTTATACTCGACCAGGGGACTTAATGAATACTCGATCATTGGAATTTGTTTTACTCGACCAGGAGACTTTGTTATACTCGGATAGCGGCCTTTGTTATAGTCGACCTGGGGGCTTTGATATACTCGATTAGGGGACTTTGTTATACTCGATGAGTGACTTTGTTATACTCGATCAGGGGACTTTGTTATACTCGATCAGGGGAATTTGTTATACTCGCCCAGGGGACTTTGTTATACTCGATCATTGGATCAGGGGACTTTGTAATATTCGATTAGGGGGGCTTTGTTATACTCGATGAGGGGCCTTTGTTATACTCGATAAGGGGACATTTCTATACTCGACCCGGGAACTTTGTTATACACGACCGGGGGATATGTTATACTCGATCAGGGGATGTGTTATACTCGATCAGGGGACTTTGTTATACTCAGTCAGGAGGCTTTATTATACTCAACCGGGGTCCTTTGTTATACTCGATCAGGGGAATTTGTTATACTCGATTTGGGGACTTTGTTATACTGGATCAGGGGGCTTTGTTATACTTAACCAGGGGACTTTGTTATACCCGATCAGGTGGTTTTGTTATACTCGAAAACTGGTCTTTGTTATGCTCGATCAGGGGACTTTGTTATACTCGATCAGGGGCCTTTGTTATACTCGATCAGGGACTTTGTTAGACTCGATCAGGGGGCTTTGTTTTCCTCGACTAGGGGACTTTGTTATACTCCATCAGGGTCTTTGCTATGCTCCATTAGGAGCCTTTGTTATACTCGACCAGGGGACTTTGTTATTCTCGATCAGGGGACTTTGTTATACTTGATCAGGGGACTTTGTATTATTCAATGAGGGGGGCTTTGTTATGCTCGACGAGGGGCCTAGTTATGCTCGATAAGGCGACTTTGTTATATTCGATCGATGGACTTTGTTTTACTAGATCAGGGGGCTTTGTTATACTCGATCAAGGGACTTTGTTAAACTCGATTAGGGGCCTTTATTATACTCGATCAAAAGGCTTTGTTATACTAGATCAGGGGGCTTTTTTGTCATCGATCAGGGGAATTTGTTATACTCGACCAGGTGACTTTACTGTACTCGCCCAGGGAACTTTGTTATACACGATCAGGGGATATATAATACTCGATCAGCGGATGTGTTATACTCAATAAGGGTACTTTGTTATACTCGATGAGGAGGCTTTGTTATATTCAACCGGGGGCCTTTGTTATACTCGATCATGGGCCTTTGTTATACTCGATCAGGTGACTTTGTTATAATCGACCATGGGACTTTGTTATACTCGATCAGGGGACTTTTTTATACTCGATCAGGGGAATTTGTTATACTCGATCGGGGGAATTTGTTTTACTCGATGAGGGGGCTTTGTTATACTCGATCAAGGGACTTTGTTATACTCGACCAGGTTACTTTGTTTTTCTCGATCATGGGACTTTGATATACTCGATCAGGGGGCTTTGTTATACTCGACCATGGGCCTTTGTTATGCTAGATCAGGGGACTTTTTTATACTCGATCAGGGGACTTTGTTATACTCGATCAGAGGACTTTGTTATACCCGATTAGGGGACTTTGTTTTACTCTACCAGGGGACTTTGTTATACTCGATCAGGGGGCTTTGTTATACTCGATTAGGGGACATTACTATACTCGACCAGGGAACTTTGTTATACACGATCAGGGGATATGTTATACTCGATCAAGGGACTTGTTATACTCAGTCAGGAGGCTTTGTTATACTCGACCAGGGCCCATTGTTATACTCGATCAGGGAAATTTGTTATACTCGATCAAGGGACTTTGTTATACTCAACCAGGGGACTTCGTTATTCTCGACCAGGGGTCTTTGCTATGATCGATCAGGGGACTTTGTTATACTCGATGAGGGTCCTTTGTTTCACTCGATCAGGGGACTTCGTTATACTCGACCAGGGGACTTTGTTATACTCGATCAGGTGGTTTTGTTATACTCGACCGCTGGTCTTTGTAATGCTCGATCAGGGGACTTTGTTATACTCGATCAGGGGCTTTTGTTATACTAGATCAGGGGACTTTGTTAGACTCGATCAGGGGGCTTTTTTTCCTCGATTAGGGGACTTTGTTATACTCAGTCAGGAGGCTTTGTTATACTCGACCAGGGCCCTTTGTTATACTCGATCAGGGAAATTTGTTATACTCGATCAAGGGACTTTGTTATACTCAACCAGGGGACTTCGCTATTCTCGACCAGGGGTCTTTGCTATGATCGATCAGGGGACTTTGTTATACTCGATGAGGGACCTTTGTTTCACTCGATTAGGGGACTTCGTTATACTCGACCAGGGGACTTTGTTATACTCGATCAGGTGGTTTGTTATACCACCACTGGTCTTTTTTGCTATGCCTCGATCAGGGACTTTGTTATACCTGATCAGGGCTTTGTTATACTCGATCAGGGACTTTGTTAGACCGATCAGGGGCTTTGTTTTCCTCGATTAGGGGACTTTGTTATACTCCATCAGGGTCTTTTCTTATACTCCACTAGAGCCTTTGTTATACTCGATGAGGGACCTTTGTTTCACTCGATTAGGGGACTTCGTTATACTCGACCAGGGGACTTTGTTATACTCGATCAGGTGGTTTTGTTATACTCGACCACTGGTCTTTGTTATGCTCGATCAGGGGACTTTGTTATACTCGATCAGGGGCTTTTGTTATACTCGATCAGGGGACTTTGTTAGACTCGATCAGGGGGCTTTGTTTTCCTCGATTAGGGGACTTTGTTATACTCCATCAGGGTCTTTCTTATACTCCACTAGGAGCCTTTGTTATACTCGACCAGGGGACTTTGTTACACTTGAACAGGGGAATTTATTATACTCGACCAGGGGACTTTGTTATACTCGATAAGGGGACTTTGTTATACTCGATCAGGGGACTTTGTTATACTCGATCAGGGACCTTTGTTATACTCGATCAAGGGCCTTTGTCATAATCGATCATGGGACTTTGTTATACTTGATCAGGGGAATTTGTTATACTCGATCAGGGGACTTTGTTATACTCGGTGATTGGGCTTTGTTATACTCGATCAGGGGACTTTGTTATACTCGATGATGGGCTTTGTTATACTCGATGAGGAGACTTTGTTATATTCGACCAGGGTCCTTTGTTATACTCGTTGATTGGGCTTTGTTATACTCGATAAGGGGAATTTGTTATACTCGATCAGGGGACTTTGTTATGCTCGACCAGGGGACTTTGTTATACTCGATGATTGGGCTTTGTTGTACTCGATTTGGGGACTTTGTTGTACTGGATCAGGGGGCTTTGTTATACTTAACCAGGGGACTTTGTTATACTCGATCAGGTGGTTTTGTTATACTCGAAAACTGGTCTTTGTTATGCTCGATCAGGGGACTTTGTTATACTCGATTAGGGGCCTTTATTATACTCGATCAGGGGACTTTGTTAGACTCGATCAGGGACATTACTATACTCGACCAAGGAACTTTTTTATACACGATCAGGGGCTTTGTTATACTCGATCAAGAGGCTTTGTTATACTCAACCGGGGAACTTTGTTATACTTGATTTGGGGACTTTGTATTATTCGATTAGGGGGGCTTTGTTATGCTCGACCAGGGGCCTTTGTTATGCTCGATAAGGGGACTTTTTTATATGCGATCAGGGGACTTTGTTATTCTCGATCAGGGGCCTTGGTTATACTCGACCAGGGGACTGTGTTATACTCGACCAGGGGACTTTGTTATACTCGACCAGGGGAGTTTGTTATACTTGAACTTTGTTATACCGACCAGGGACTTTGTTATACTCGATCAGGGGACTTTGTTATACTCGATCAGGGGACTTTGTTATACTCGATCAGGGGCCTTTGTTATATACTCGATCAGGGCCTTTGTCATATCGATCATGGGACTTTGTTATACTTGATCAGGGGAATTTGTTATACTCGATCAGGGGACTTTGTTATACTCGGTGATTGGGCTTTGTTATACTCGATCAGGGGACTTTGTTATACTCGATGATTGGGCTTTGTTATACTCCATCAGGAGACTTTGTTATACTCGACCAGGGTCCTTTGTTATACTCGTTGATTGGGCTTTGTTATACTCGATAAGGGGAATTTGTTATACTCGTTCAGGGGACTTTGTTATGCTCGACCAGGGGACTTTGTTATACTCGATCAGGGGACTTTGTTATACTCGATAAGGGGACTTTGTTATACTCGATGATTGGGCTTTGTTATACTCGATAAGGGGACTTTGTTATACTCGATGATTGGGCTTTGTTATACTCGACCAGGGTCCTTTGTTATGCTCGACCAGTGGCCTTTGTTTTACTCGATCAGGTGACTTTATTATACTCTACCATGGGACTTTGTTATACTCGATTCGGGGCCTTTATTAGACTCGATCAAGGGCCTTTGTTATACTCGATCAGAGGACTTTGTTATGCTCGATCAGAGGGCTTTGTTATACTCGATCAGGGGACTTTGTTATACTCGACCAGGGGATTTTGTTATACTCGATCAGGGGGCTTTGTTATTCTGGATCAGGGGGACATTACTATACTCGACCAGGGAACCTTGTTATAAACGATCAAGGGACTTTGTTATACTCGATCAGGAGGCTTTGCTAGACTCAACCGGTGGCCTTTGTTATATTCGATAAGGTGACTTTATTATACTCGACCATGGGACTTTGTTATTCTCGATGAGGGTACTTTGTAATACTCGATCAGTGGCCTTTGTTTACTCGGTGAGGGGCCTTTGTTATACTATATCAGAGTCTTTTGTTATACTCGATGAGGGGACTTTGTTATACTCGATCAAGGGCCTTTGTTATACTCGATGCAGGGGACTTTGTTATTCTCGATCATGAGACTTTGTTATACTCCATGAGGGGCCTTTATTATACTCGACCAGGGGGCATTGACATTCTCGATAAGGGGACTTTGTTATACTCGATGAGGGGACTTTATTATACTCGACCAGGGGACTTTTATATACACGTTTATTGGACTTTGTTTTACTCGATCAGGAGACTTTGTTATACTCGAATAGGGGCCTTTGTTATACTCGAACAGGGACCTTTGTTATACTCGATGAGAGGGCTTTGTTATACTCGACCAGGGGACTTAATGAATACTCGATCATTGGAATTTGTTTTACTCGACCAGGAGACTTTGTTATACTCGGATAGCGGCCTTTGTTATAGTCGACCTGGGGGCTTTGATATACTCGATTAGGGGACTTTGTTATACTCGATGAGTGACTTTGTTATACTCGATCAGGGGACTTTGTTATACTCGATCAGGGGAATTTGTTATACTCGCCCAGGGGACTTTGTTATACTCGATCATTGGATCAGGGGACTTTGTAATATTCGATTAGGGGGGCTTTGTTATACTCGATGAGGGGCCTTTGTTATACTCGATAAGGGGACATTTCTATACTCGACCCGGGAACTTTGTTATACACGACCGGGGGATATGTTATACTCGATCAGGGGATGTGTTATACTCGATCAGGGGACTTTGTTATACTCAGTCAGGAGGCTTTATTATACTCAACCGGGGTCCTTTGTTATACTCGATCAGGGGAATTTGTTATACTCGATTTGGGGACTTTGTTATACTGGATCAGGGGGCTTTGTTATACTTAACCAGGGGACTTTGTTATACCCGATCAGGTGGTTTTGTTATACTCGAAAACTGGTCTTTGTTATGCTCGATCAGGGGACTTTGTTATACTCGATCAGGGGCCTTTGTTATACTCGATCAGGGACTTTGTTAGACTCGATCAGGGGGCTTTGTTTTCCTCGACTAGGGGACTTTGTTATACTCCATCAGGGTCTTTGCTATGCTCCATTAGGAGCCTTTGTTATACTCGACCAGGGGACTTTGTTATTCTCGATCAGGGGACTTTGTTATACTTGATCAGGGGACTTTGTATTATTCAATGAGGGGGGCTTTGTTATGCTCGACGAGGGGCCTAGTTATGCTCGATAAGGCGACTTTGTTATATTCGATCGATGGACTTTGTTTTACTAGATCAGGGGGCTTTGTTATACTCGATCAAGGGACTTTGTTAAACTCGATTAGGGGCCTTTATTATACTCGATCAAAAGGCTTTGTTATACTAGATCAGGGGGCTTTTTTGTCATCGATCAGGGGAATTTGTTATACTCGACCAGGTGACTTTACTGTACTCGCCCAGGGAACTTTGTTATACACGATCAGGGGATATATAATACTCGATCAGCGGATGTGTTATACTCAATAAGGGTACTTTGTTATACTCGATGAGGAGGCTTTGTTATATTCAACCGGGGGCCTTTGTTATACTCGATCATGGGCCTTTGTTATACTCGATCAGGTGACTTTGTTATAATCGACCATGGGACTTTGTTATACTCGATCAGGGGACTTTTTTATACTCGATCAGGGGAATTTGTTATACTCGATCGGGGGAATTTGTTTTACTCGATGAGGGGGCTTTGTTATACTCGATCAAGGGACTTTGTTATACTCGACCAGGTTACTTTGTTTTTCTCGATCATGGGACTTTGATATACTCGATCAGGGGGCTTTGTTATACTCGACCATGGGCCTTTGTTATGCTAGATCAGGGGACTTTTTTATACTCGATCAGGGGACTTTGTTATACTCGATCAGAGGACTTTGTTATACCCGATTAGGGGACTTTGTTTTACTCTACCAGGGGACTTTGTTATACTCGATCAGGGGGCTTTGTTATACTCGATTAGGGGACATTACTATACTCGACCAGGGAACTTTGTTATACACGATCAGGGGATATGTTATACTCGATCAAGGGACTTGTTATACTCAGTCAGGAGGCTTTGTTATACTCGACCAGGGCCCATTGTTATACTCGATCAGGGAAATTTGTTATACTCGATCAAGGGACTTTGTTATACTCAACCAGGGGACTTCGTTATTCTCGACCAGGGGTCTTTGCTATGATCGATCAGGGGACTTTGTTATACTCGATGAGGGTCCTTTGTTTCACTCGATCAGGGGACTTCGTTATACTCGACCAGGGGACTTTGTTATACTCGATCAGGTGGTTTTGTTATACTCGACCGCTGGTCTTTGTAATGCTCGATCAGGGGACTTTGTTATACTCGATCAGGGGCTTTTGTTATACTAGATCAGGGGACTTTGTTAGACTCGATCAGGGGGCTTTGTTTTCCTCGATTAGGGGACTTTGTTATACTCAGTCAGGAGGCTTTGTTATACACGATCAGGATATGTAATACTCGATCAGCGGATGTGTTATACTCAATCAGGGTACTTTGTTATACTCGATGAGGAGGCTTTGTTATATTCAACCGGGGGCCTTTGTTATACTCGATCATGGGCCTTTGTTATACTCGATCAGGGGACTTTTTTATACTCGATCAGGGGAATTTGTTATACTCGATCGGGGGAATTTGTTTACTCGATCAGGGGGCTTTGTTATACTCGATCAAGGGACTTTGTTATACTCGACCAGGTTACTTTGTTTTACTCGATCAGGGGACTTTGATATACTCGATCAGGGGGCTTTGTTATACTCGACCAGGGGCCTTTGTTATGCTAGATCAGGGTACTTTTTTATACTCGATCAGGGGACTTTGTTATACTCGATCAGAGGACTTTGTTATACTCGACCAGGGAACTTTGTTATACACGATCAGGGGATATGTTATACTCGATCAAGGGACTTTGTTATACTCAGTCAGGAGGCTTTGTTATACTCGACCAGGGCCCTTTGTTATACTCGATCAGGGAAATTTGTTATACTCGATCAAGGGACTTTGTTATACTCAACCAGGGGACTTTGTTATTCTCGACCAGGGGTCTTTGCTATGATCGATCAGGGGACTTTGTTATACTCGATGAGTGTCCTTTGTTTCACTCGATCGGGGGACTTCGTTATACTCAACCAGGGGACTTTGTTATACTCGATCAGGTGGTTTTGTTATACTCGACCACTGGTCTTTGTTATGCTCGATCAGGGGACTTTGTTATACTCGATCAGGGGCCTTTGTTATGCTCGATCAGGGGACTTTGTTAGACTCGATCAGGGGGCTTTGTTTTCCTCGATTGGGGGACTTTGTTATACTCCATCAGGGTCTTTGTTATACTCCATTAGGAGCCTTTGTTATACTCGACCAGGGGACTTTGTTATACTTGAACAGGGGAATTTGTTATACTCGACCAGGGGACTTTGTTATACTCGATAAGGGGACTTTGTTATACTCGATCTGGGGACTTTGTTATACTCGATCAGGGGCCTTTGTTATACTCGATCAAGGGCCTTTGTCATAATCGATCATGGGACTTTGTTATACTTGATCAGGGGAATTTGTTATACTCGATCAGGGGACTTTGTTATACTCGGTGATTGGGCTTTGTTATACTCGATCAGGGGACTTTGTTATACTCGATGATGGGCTTTGTTATACTCGATGAGGAGACTTTGTTATACTCGACCAGGGTCCTTTGTTATACTCGTTGATTGGGCTTTGTTATACTCGATAAGGGGAATTTGTTATACTCGATCAGGGGACTTTGTTATGCTCGACCAGGGGACTTAGTTATACTCGATCAGGGGACTTTGTTATACTCGATAAGGGGACTTTGTTATACTCGATGATTGGGCTTTGTTATACTCGATCAGGGGACTTTCTTATACTCGACCAGGGTCCTTTGTTATGCTCGACCAGTGGCCTTTGTTTTACTCGATCAGGTGACTTTATTATACTCGACCATGGGACTTTGTTATACTCGATGAGGGGCCTTTATTATACTCGATCAAGGTCCTTTGTTATACTCGATCAGAGGACTTAGTTATGCTCGATCAGAGGACTTTGTTATACTCGATCAGGGGACTTTGTTATACTCGATCAGGGGGCTTTGTTATTCTGGATCAGGGGACATTACTATACTCGACCAGGGAACCTTGTTATACACGATCAGGGGACTTTGTTATACTCGATCAGGAGGCTTTGCTAGACTCATTCGGTGGCCTTTGTTATACTCGATCAGGTGACTTTATTATACTCGACCATGGGACTTTGTTATATACTCGATAGAGGTACTTTTTGTTGCTCGATCAGTGGCGCTTTGTTTACTCGATCGAGACGCTGCTATATACTATATCCAGAACTTTTGTTTACTCGTAGCAGAGGAATTTGTTATACTCGAACAGGGGACTTTGTTATACTCGATCAGGGAAATTTGTTATACTCGACCAGGGGACTTTGTTATTCTCGAGCAGGGGACTTTGTTATACTCGATTAGGGGATTTCTAATACTCGACCAAGGGACTTTGTTATCCTCGATAAGGTGAGTTTGTTATACTTGATGAGGGGACTTTGTTATACACGATCAAGGGCCTTTGATATACTCGATGCAGGGGACTTTGTTATTCTCGATCATGAGACTTTGTTATACTCCATGAGGGGCCTTTATTATACTCGACCAGGGGGCATTGATATTCTCGATCAGGGGACATTGTTATACTCGATGAGGGGACTTTATTATACTCGACCAGGGGACTTTGTTATACACGATCATTGGACTTTGTTTTACTCGATCAGGAGACTTTGTTATACTCGAATAGGGGCCTTTGTTATACTCGATGAGAGGGCTTTGTTATACTCGACCAGGGGACTTAATGAATACTCGATCATTGGATTTTGTTTTACTCGATCAGGAGACTTTGTTATACTCGGATAGGGGCCTTTGTTATACTCGACCTGGGGGCTTTGATATACTCGATTAGGGGACTTTGTTATACTCGATGAGTGACTTTGTTATACTCGATCAGGGGACTTTGTTATACTCGATCAGGGGAATTTTTTATACTCGCCCAGGGGACTTTGTTATACTCGATCCTTGGATAAGGGGACTTTGTAATATTCGATTAGGGGGGCTTTGTTATACTCGTTGAGGGGCCTTTGTTATTCTCGATCAGGGGACATTACTATACTCGACCCGGGTACTTTGTTATACACGACCTGGGGATATGTTATACTCGATCAGGGGATGTGTTATACTCGATCAGGGGACTTTGTTATACTGGATCAGGGGGCTTTGTTATACTTAACCAGGGGACTTTGTTATACTCGATCAGGTGGTTTTGTTATACTCGACCACTGGTCTTTGTTATGCTCGATCAGGGGACTTTGTTATACTCGATTAGGGGCCTTTGTTATACTCGATCAGGGGACTTTGTTAGACTCGATCAGGGGGCTTTGTTTTCCTCGACTAGGGGACTTTGTTATACTCCATCAGGGTCTTTGTTATGCTCCATTAGGAGCCTTTGTTATACTCGACCAGGGGACTTTGTTATACTCGATCAGGGGACTTTGTTATACTTGATCAGGGGACTCGGTATTATTCAATGAGGGGGCTTTTGTTATGCTCGACGAGGGGCCTTGTTATGCTCGGTCAAGGGACTTTGTTAAACTCGATTAGGGGCCTTTATTATACTCGATCAAAAGGCTTTGTTATACTCGATCAGGGGGCTTTGTTGTCATCGATCAGGGGAATTTGTTATACTCGACCAGGGGACTTTACTGTACTCGCCCAGGGAACTTTGTTATACACGATCAGGGGATATGTTATACTCGATCAAGGGACTTTGTTATACTCAGTCAGGAGGCTTTGTTATACTCAACCGGGGCCCTTTGTTATACTCGACCAGGGGACTTTGTTATCCTCGATAAGGTGGTTTTGTTATACTGGACCACTGGTCTTTGTTATGCTCGATCAGGGGACTTTGTTATACTCGATCAGGGGCCTTTGTTATACTCGATCAGGGGACTTTGTTAGACTCGATCAGGAGGCTTTGTTTTCCTCGATTAGGGGACTTTGTTATACTCCATCAGGGTCTTTGTTATACTCCATTAGGAGCCTTTGTTAAACTCGACCAGGGGACTTTGTTATACTTGAACAGGGGAATTTGTTATACTCGACCAGGGGACTTTGTTATACTCGATGAGGGGACTTTGTTATACTCGATCAGGGGACTTTGTTATACTCGATCAGGGGCCTTTGTTATACTCGATCAAGGGCCTTTGTCATAATCGATCATGGGACTTTGTTATACTTGATCAGGGGAATTTGTTATACTCGATCAGGGGACTTTGTTATAGTCGGTGATTGGGCTTTGTTATACTCGATCAGTGGACTTTGTTATACTCGATGATTGGGCTTTGTTATACTCGATCAGGAGACTTTGTTATACTCGACCAGGGTCCTTTGTTATACTCGTTGATTGGGCTTTGTTATACTCGATAAGGGGAATTTGTTATACTCGATTAGGGGACTTTGTTATGCTCGACCAGGGGACTTTGTTATACTCGATCAGGGGACTTTGTTATACTCGACCAGGGTCCTTTGTTATGCTCGACCAGTGGCCTTTGTTTTACTCGATCAGGTGACTTTATTATACTCGACCATGGGAGTTTGTTATTCTCGATGAGGGGCCTTTATTATACTCGATCAAGGGCCTTTGTTATACTCGATCAGAGGACTTTGTTATGCTCGATCAGAGGACTTTGTTATACTCGATCAGGGGACTTTGTTATACTCGATCAGGGGGCTTTGTTATTCTGGATCAGGGGACATTACTATACTCGACCAGGGAACCTTGTTATACACGATCAGGGGACTTTGTTATACTCGATCAAGAGGCTTTGCTAGACTCAACCGGTGGCCTTTGTTATACTCGATCAGGTCACTTTATTATACTCGACCATGGGACTTTGTTATACTCGATGAGGGTACTTTGTTATACTCGATCAGTGGCCTTTGTTTACTCGATCAGGGGCCTTTGTTATACTATATCAGGGGCTTTTGTTATACTCGTAGCAGAGGAATTTGTTATACTCGAACAGGGGACTTTGTTATACTCGATCAGGGAAATTTGTTATACTCGACCAGGGGACTTTGTTATTCTCGACCAGGGGACTTTGTTATACTCGATTAGGGGATTTCTAATACTCGACCAGGGGACTTTGTTATCCTCGATAAGGTGAGTTTGTTATACTCGATGAGGGGACTTTGTTATACACGATCAAGGGCCTTTGATATACTCGATGCAGGGGACTTTGTTATTCTCGATCATGAGACTTTGTTATACTCCATGAGGGGCCTTTATTATACTCGACCAGGGGGCATTGATATTCTCGATCAGGGGCTTTGTTATACTCGATGAGGGGACTTTATTATACTCGAACAGGGGACTTTGTTATACACGATCATTTGACTTTGTTTTACTCGATCAGGAGACTTTGTTATACTCGAATAGGGGCCTTTGTTATACTCGAACAGGGACCATTGTTATACTCGATGAGGGGGGTTTGTTATACTCCACCAGGGGACTTAATGAATACTCGATCATTGGATTTTGTTTTACTCGATCAGGAGACTTTGTTATACTCGGATAGG
The DNA here is from genome assembly GCF_018991925.1 of Homarus americanus. NCBI lineage: Eukaryota > Metazoa > Arthropoda > Malacostraca > Decapoda > Nephropidae > Homarus > Homarus americanus. Next base: position 7,173 of record NW_024716959.1, on the reverse strand, counting down.
GGCCTTTGTTATACTCGACCTGGGGGCTTTGTTATACTCGATGAGTGACTTTGTTATACTCGATCAGGGGACTTTGTTATACTCGATCAGGGGAATTTGTTATACTCGCCCAGGGGACTTTGTTATACTCGATCATGGGACTTTGTTATACTCGATCAGGGGCCTTTGTTATACTCGATCAAGGGCTTTTGTCATAATCGATCATGGGACTTTGTTATACTTGATCAGGGGACTTTGTTATACTCGATAAGGGGACTTTGTTATACTCGATGATTGGGCTTTGTTATACTCGATCAGGGGACTTTGTTATACTCGACCAGGGTCCTTTGTTATGCTCGACCAGTGGCCTTTGTTTTACTCGATCAGGTGACTTTATTATACTCGACCATGGGACTTTGTTATACTCGATGAGGGGCCTTTATTATACTCGATCAAGGGCCTTTGTTATACTCGATCAGAGGACTTTGTTATGCTCGATCAGAGGACTTTGTTATACTCGATGAGGGAACTTTGTTATACTCGACCAGGGGATTTTGTTATACTCGATCAGGGGGCTTTGTTATTCTGGATCAGGGGACATTACTATACTCGACCACGGAACCTTGTTATACACGATCAGGGGACTTTGTTATACTCGATCAGGAGGCTTTCCTAGCCTCAACCGATGGCCTTTGTTATCCTCGATCAGGTGACTTTATTATACTCGACCATGGGACTTTGTTATACTCGATGAGGGTACTTTGTTATACTTTATCAGTGGCCTTTGTTTACTCGATTAGGGGCCTTTGTTATACTATATCAGGGGCTTTTGTTATACTCGTAGCAGAGCATTTGTTATACTCGAACAGGGGACTTTGTTATACTCGATCAGGGAAATTTGTTATACTCGACCAGGGGACTTTGTTATTCTCGACCAGGGGACTTTGTTAAACCCGATTAGGGGATTTCTAATACTCGACCAGGGGACTTTGTTATCCTCGATAAGGTGAGTTTGTTATACTCGATGAGGGGACTTTGTTATACTCGATCAAGGGCCTTTGTTATACTCGATGCAGGGGACTTTGTTATTCTCGATCATGAGACTTTGTTATACTCCATGAGGGGCCTTTATTATACTCGACCAGGGGGCATTGATATTCTCGATCAGGGGACTTTGTTATACTCGATGAGGGGACTTTATTATACTCGACCAGGGGACTTTGTTATACACGATCATTGGACTTTGTTTTACTCGATCAGGAGACTTTGTTATACTCGAATAGGGGCCTTTGTTATACTCGATGAGAGGGCTTTGTTATACTCGACCAGGGGACTTAATGAATACTCGATCATTGGATTTTGTTTTACTCGATCAGGAGACTTTGTTATACTCGGAAGGGCCTTTGTTATACTCGACCTGGGGGCTTTGATATACTCGATTAGGGGACTTTGTTATACTCGATGAGTGACTTTGTTATACTCGATCAGGGGACTTTGTTATACTCGATCAGGGGAATTTGTTATACTCGATCATTGGATCAGGGGACTTTAATATTCGATTAGGGGCTTTGTTATACTCGATGAGGGCCTTTGTTATACTCGATCAGGGGACATTACTATACTCGACCCGGAACTTTGTTCACCGGGGGATATGTTTTCGATCAGGGGATGTGTTATACTCGATCAGGGGACTTTGTTATACTCAGTCAGAGCTTTAATATACTCAACCGAGGGCCTTTGTTATACTCGATCAGGGGAATTTGTTATACTCGATTTGGGGACTTTGTATACTGGATCAGGGGGCTTTGTTATACTTAACCCAGGGACTTTGTTATACTCGATCAGGTGGTTTTGTTATGCTCGACCACTGGTCTTTGTAAAACTCGATCGAGAATTTTTTTACTCGATCAGGGGGCTTTGTTATACTTCGATCAAGGGACTTTGTTATACTCGACCTGGTTACTTTGTTTTACCTCGATCAGGGACTTTGATATACTAGATCAGGGGCTTTGTTATACTCGACCAGGGCCTTTGTTGCCAAGATCAGGGAATTGCTTTTTTATACTCGATCAGGGGACTTTGTTATACTCGATCAGAGGACTTTGTTATACTCGATTAGGGGACTTTGTTTTACTCGACCAGGGGACTTTGTTATACTCGATCAGGGGGCTTTGTTATACTCGATTAGGGGACATTACTATACTCGACCGGGGAACTTTGTTATACACGATCAGAGGATATGTTATACTCAATCAAGGGACTTTGTTATACTCAGTCAGGAGGCTTTGTTATACTCGACCAGGGCCCTTTGTTACACTCGATCAGGGAAATTTGTTATATTCGATCAAGGGACTTTGTTATACTCAACCAGGGGACTTCGTTATTCTCGACCAGGGGTCTTTGCTATGATCGATCAGGTGACTTTGTTATACTCGATGAGGGTCCTTTGTTTCACTCGATCAGGGGACTTCGTTATACTCGACCAGGGGACTTTGTTATACTCGATCAGGTGGTTTTGTTATACTCGACCACTGGTCTTTGTTATGCTCGATCAGGGGACTTTGTTATACTCGATCAGGGGCCTTTGTTATACTCGATAAGGGGACTTTGTTAGACTCGATCAGGGGGCTTTGTTTTCCTCGATTAGGGGACTTTGTTATACTCCATCAGGGTCTTTGTTATACTCCATTAGGAGCCTTTGTTATACTCGACCAGGGGACTTTGTTATACTTGAACAGGGGAATTTATTATACTCGACCAGGGGACTTTGTTATACTCGATAAGGGGACTTTGTTATACTCGATCAGGGGACGTTGTTATACTCGATCAGGGGCCTTTGTTATACTCGATCAAGGGCCTTTGTCATAATCGATCATGGGACTTTGTTATACTTGATCAGGGGAAATTGTTATACTCGATCAGGGGACTTTGTTATACTCGGTGATTGGGCTTTGTTATACTCGATCAGGGGACTTTGTTATACTCGATGATGGGCTTTCTTATACTCGATGAGGAGACTTTGTTATACTCGACGAGGGTCCTTTGTTATACTCGTTGATTGGGCTTTGTTATACTCGATAAGGGGAATTTGTTATACTCGATCAGGGGACTTTGTTATGCTCGACCAGGGGACTTTGTTATACTCGATCAGGGGACTTTGTTATACTCGATAAGGGGACTTTGTTATACTCGATGATTGGGCTTTGTTATACTCGATTTGGGGACTTTGTTATACTGGATCAGGGGGCTTTGTTATACTTAACCAGGCGACTTTGTTATACTCGATCAGGTGGTTTTGTTATACTCGAAAACTGGTCTTTGTTATGCTCGATCAGGGGACTTTGTTATACTCGATCAGGGGCCTTTGTTATACTCGATCAGGGGACTTTGTTAGACTCGATCAGGGGGCTTTGTTTTCCTCGACTAGGGACTTTGTTATACTCCATCAGGGTCTTTGTTATGCTCCATTAGGAGCCTTTGTTATACTCGACCAGGGGACTTTGTTATACTCGATCAGGGGACTTTGTTATACTTGATCAGGGGACTTTCTATTATTCAATGAGGGGGGGGCTTTGTTATGCTCGACGAGGGGCCTTGTTATGCTCGATAAGGCGACTTTGTTATATTCGATCGGAGGACTTTGTTTTACTAGATCAGGGAGCTTTGTTATACTCGATCAAGGGACTTTGTTAAACTCAATTAGTGGCCTTTATTATACTCGATCAAAACGCTTTGTTATACTCGATCAGGGGGCTTTGTTGTCATCGTTCAGGGGAATTTGTTATACTCGACCAGGGGACTTTACTGTACTCGCCAAGGGAACTTTGTTATACACGATCAGGGGATATGGAATACTCGATCAGCGGATGTGTTATACTCAATCAGGGTACTTTGTTATACTCGATCAGGAGGCTTTGTTATATTCAACCGGGGGCCTTTGTTATACTCGATCAGGGGAATTTGTTATACTCCATTAGGAGCCTTTGTTATACTCGATCAAGGGACTTTGTTATACTAGACCAGGTTACTTTGTTTTACTCGATCAGGAGGCTTTGTTATATTCAACCGGGGGCCTTTGTTATACTCGATCGGGGGAATTTGTTTTACTCGATCGAGGACTTTGATATACTTTCGATCAGGGCTTTGTTATACTCGACCAGGGGCGCTTTGTTATGCTAGATCAGGGTACTTTTTTATACTCGATCAGGGACTTTGTTATCACTCGATCAGAGGACTGTTATACTCGATTGAGGACTTTGTTTTTACTCGACCAGGACTTTTGTTATGCTCGATCAAGAACTTTGTTATACTCGATTAGGGGACATTACTATACTCGACCAGGAACTTTGTTATACACGATGGGATATGTTATATACTCGATCAAAGGGACTTTGTTATACTCAGTCAGGAGGCTTTGTTATACTCGACCAGAACGCTGTTATATACTCGATCGAAATTTGTTATACTCGATCAAGGACTTTTGTTATACTCAACCAAGGACTTTGTTATTCTCGCCCGCAGGTCTTTGCTATGATCGATCAGGGGACTGTTATACTCGATGAGGTCGCTGTTTCACTCTCGATCAGGGGACTTCGATATACTCGATCAGCGGATGTGTTATACTCAATCAGGGTACTTTGTTATACTCGATGAGGAGGCTTTGTTATATTCAACCGGGGGCCTTTGTTATACTCGATCATGGGCCTTTGTTATACTCGATCAGGGGACTTTGTTAGACTCGATCAGGGGGCTTTGTTTTCCTCGATTAGGGGACTTTGTTATACTCGATAAGGGGACTTTGTTATACTCGATCAGGGGCCTTTGTTATACTCGATCAAGGGCCTTTGTCATAATCGATCATGGGACTTTGTTATACTTGATCAGGGGAATTTGTTATACTCGATCAGGGGACTTTGTTATACTCGGTGATTGGGCTTTGTTATACTCGATCAGGGGACTTTGTTATACTCGATGATGGGCTTTGCTATACTCGATGAGGAGACTTTGTTATACTCGACCAGGGTCCTTTGTTATACTCGTTCATTGGGCTTTGTTATACTCGATAAGGGGAATTTGTTATACTCGATCAGGGGACTTTGTTTTGCTCGACCAGGGGACATTGTTATACTCGATCAGGGGACTTTGTTATACTCGATAAGGGGACTTTGTTATACTCGATGATTGGGCTTTGTTATACTCGATCAGGGGACTTTGTTATACTCGACCAGGGTCCTTTGTTATGCTCGACCAGTGGCCTTTGTTTTACTCGATCAGGTGACTTTATTGTACTCGACCATGGGACTTTGTTATACTCGATGAGGGGCCTTTATTTTACTCGATCAAGGGCCTTTGTTATACTCGATCAGAGGACTTTGTTATGCTCAATCAGAGGACTTTGTTATACTCGATCAGGGAACTTTGTTATACTCGATTAGGGGGCTTTGTTATTCTGGATCAGGGGACATTACTATACTCGACCAGGGAACCTTGTTATACACGATCAGGGGACTTTGTTATACTCGAACAGGAGGCTTTGCTAGACTCAACCGGTGGCCTTTGTTATACTCGATCAGGTGACTTTATTATACTCGACCATGGGACTTTGTTATACTCGATGAGGGTACTTTGTTATACTCGATCAGTGGCCTTTGTTTACTCGATCAGGGGCCTTTGTTATACTATATCAGGGGCTTTTGTTATACTCGTAGCAGAGGAATTTGTTACACTCGAACAGGGGACTTTGTTATACTCGATCAGGGAAATTTGTTATACTCGACCAGGGGACTTTGTTATTCTCGACCAGGGGACTTTGTTATACTCGATTAGGGGATTTCTAATACTCGACCAGGGGACTTTGTTATCCTCGATAAGGTGAGTTTGTTATACTCGATGAGGGGACTTTGTTATACACGATCAAGGGCCTTTGATATACTCGATGCAGGGGACTTTGTTATTCTCGATCATGAGACTTTGTTATACTCCATGAGGGGCCTTTATTATACTCGACCAGGGGGCATTGATATTCTCGATCAGGGGACATTGTTATACTCGATGAGGGGACTTTATTATACTCGACCAGGGGACTTTGTTATACACGATCATTGGACTTTGTTTTACTCGATCAGGAGACTTTGTTATACTCGAATAGGGGAAATTGTTATACTCGAACAGGGACCTTTGTTATACTCGATGAGCGGGCTTTGTTATACTCGACCAGGGGACTTTGTTATACTCGATCATTGGACTTTGTTTTACTCGATCAGGAGACTTTGTTATACTCGGATAGGGGCCTTTGTTAGACTCGACCTGGGGGCTTTGATATACTCGATTAGGGGACTTTGTTATACTCGATCAGGGACTTTGTTATACTCGATCAGGGGACTTTTTATACTCGATCAGGGGAATTTGTTATACTCGCCCAGGGGACTTTGTTATACTCGATCATTGGATCAGGGGACTTTGTAATATTCGATTAGTGGGGCTTTGTTATACTCGATAAGGGGCCTTTGTTATACTCGATCAGGGGACATTACTATACTCGACCCGGGAACTTTGTTATACACGATCAGAAGATATGTTGTACTCGATCAGGGGATGTGTTATACTCGATCAAGGGACTTTGTTATACTCAGTCAGGAGGCTTTATTATACTCAACCGGGGGCCTTTGTTATACTCGATCAGGGGAATTTGTTATACTCGATTTGGGGACTTTGTTATACTGGATAAGGGGGCTTTGTTATACTTAACCAGGGGACTTTGTTATACTCGATCAGGTGGTTTTGTTATACTCGACCACTGGTCTTTGTTATGCTCGATCAGGGGACTTTGTTATACTCGATCAGGGGCCTTTGTTATACTCGATCAGGGGACTTTGTTAGACTCGATCAGGGGGCTTTGTTTTCCTCGACTAGGGGACTTTGTTATACTCCATCAGGGTCTTTGTTATGCTCCATTAGGAGCCTTTGTTATACTCGACCAGGGGACTTTGTTATACTCGATCAGGGGACTTTGTTATACTTGATCAGGGGACTCGGTATTATTCAATGAGGGGGCTTTTGTTATGCTCGACGAGGGGCCTTGTTATGCTCGGTCAAGGGACTTTGTTAAACTCGATTAGGGGCCTTTATTATACTCGATCAAAAGGCTTTGTTATACTCGATCAGGGGGCTTTGTTGTCATCGATCAGGGGAATT
>NW_024716958.1:0-13536 GCF_018991925.1 Homarus americanus | reverse complement strand
CCTGACTTTAAAGGCCCAACTTTGTCCTTGACCTTTGTCCTATATACCTGGAAAATTCCCTTGGGTTTCGCCTTGGATTCTCTTGCTATTTTGATTTCATAAACTCTTATTGCTTTCCTTACATTTTTCTTATCATTCCTAGATAGTTCATTATACCTATTTCTGAGCTGCTCCTCCCCTCGCTTTAATTTCTTATATATTCCTTTCTTTATTCTTATGTCAGGTTTAAGTTTTCTGGTCATCCACCATTCTTATTTGACATAATTTATCTGTATGGTATATTTTGTTCTTGTGCTTTATGTAGTATACTAGTGAATATATTAGTCATGATCAATTGTTGTCATCTATGACCTCACCCCTTCCTACTGGGGACTGACATGACTGTTCCCAGGTGACATCACCTAGGTACCTTCTTAACCCCTGATAATCCGACAACCGAAAGTTTGGGACTGACCATATTGTCATTGTTTTTCGTTTCCCAATTTAGGGTGAACCTGATTTCTGTGATCACTGTTACCTAGTTCTTCCCCTACTGTGATATCTCTGATAATATTTTCTTTATTTGTTAATACTAGGTTTAATATATTGTCACCTAGTAGGTTCTGTAATTAGTTGTTTCAAAAAATTTTCCTGCACTGCGTCAAGGAAGTCTTCAGATTCATAGTCGCCTACAATGTTGTCCAAGTCAATATTTCTGAAGTTGAAATCCCCCATAATGCATAGGTTGTTATATTTTGCTGCCCTACTCATTTCCTGCCATATGGGCTGAGCTGGTTCTTTGCCAAGACTTGGGGGCCTGTAAATCACTCCCATATTTAGTTTTTCTCTTCCTTCCGTGATTTCTACCCACACAGACTCGGTTCCTATTTCACCCTTTATTGAATTATTAATACATTTTAATGTATCCTTGACGAAGAGTGCGACCCCTCCCCCTTCATACCTTCCCTGTCTTTGTGAAAAAGGTTGTACCCTTCTATGTGGTACTCTGATAAAAATTTTTGCTCCAGATTCATCCAAGTTTCGGTGATTGCTATGACGTCTACATTCTCGGTACATACAACCACTCTCAGCAAGTCTATTTTTTTCCAACGCTCCTACTGTTTGTATAGTATACATTTAAACCTACCCATCCCTGGTCCTGTTTTACCCCTTGTCCTGAGCAACTAAGTTTACTTCCCAGGACCTGCTTGTTTTTTTATTCCCACTTTCCCCGACCTCTATCTACTGACGAAACCCCCCTCTGGAGTGCGAGATACCCCACGCCCAGGGATGCAGACAACGTCTTATCCCTCACGAGACAAGTGTGCTCCGTCGCGACAGTACAGGTAGTCGTTGCCATAGAATCGTTGGGTCAATGAATGCCCAAATCCATTGTTTGCATAATGTTTTTTTCCAGTCGGCAATTTATAGTACTCAATTCCTGACAGCCATTCACGACCAACCCCTCTTTCTAGGCAAGACAACACCACATACCATCGATCCCTCCCCTATTCTAATCTCTCCCCCAGCGCCTCCCTATACCTCTTGAAAAGTTCACTCCTAACCTACTTCCATGTCGTTTCCTCCCACACTAAGACACACTACTGGATTGGTACCTCCCCTGACAAAACCCTGTTCCCACCTCTCACACATGCCCTATCCCAGCCCCAGGAGAAACACACACACACCCTAGTCCTACGTTTCCTATCTCTCGCACAAAAAGCCCTATCTACAAACCTCACCTGGCTGTCCCCAACTACCACGACCTTACCTGTGGGCAGGGTTTGTACAACTGCTCTTTCCTCCCCTTGATCCATACCGTCCTGCCTCTTCTCTTCCTCGCCAGCTTCCTGCAGCACCTGGTAAGGGTTACTACACTCCACACCCTGGTCAGCTTTCCTGAGCCTGACCCTAGTCCCCTTGGAGACTACCACTCTCCACGACTGCTCCTCCTTCGCAGGTGTCCTGCTAGGCAGGACACCTACCTGAAGGAGTTCCGTCCTGAGGGCTTCATTTTTCCCCTTTAGAGTGTCAACCTCACTCCTCAACTGCCCCAGCTGCCTTAACAGAGTGGTAAGGAGGTCGTCTTTCCCCACACTCCCCTCCTCTTCCCCTAAGACACAACGATCCAAGGCGGCCATTTATCTTAGTTTCTAACGGGAGCACTTTTGGGCACGACCTTCTCCAAGCTGGGTCAGAGGTCAACTGATAGATACAGTAGATAGATACATAGATGTATGATTTTGTATACCGCAAGAGTAACTAAATATTCCTGTACCTGTATTTTCTTTCAGTTACAAAATACACAGGATTATAAATATGAGTATGCACATCAGGTGTTACAGTAAGTGGTAATATTTTGTAATACTCTTAAGTGATGAGGTAACAGAGGAAATAGATGGATACTAACGGAGAGTTTTTGTAGAATTAGACAGACATTCAGACAGTAAAACTTCTCCTGACAATACAAATTTTGACGGTGGAATTTATACACGAGAGTGTATGGATAATTATGATGAGCAGAATTATGACATCTACGTCTGATAATCCGTTGTTTAGAATGGATTATTATTATTTTTGTTGAGTTATTTAACAGTTTGAGAAAAGGTTTATTATGGTAATATGTCCTATTATCACACAAGGTCATAATTGAAGTAAAATAACCAATTATACTGTATTATTTTAGACAATATTCCCTGGACATGCTGGATAATATACCATCTACTTAAGGAGGAGATGTAGGTAAGGTAGATTGATATTTTAACATTAATTTACTCAGTTTTTTCTTAGTATCGGAGTTATTGTTTTTAGTTTTTTATTCTGACAATTTATAATGCAAGCAGCGTTCACATGTTGTCAACCGCCCTCAAGTGTACAAGGAGTTTGGACTGTAACTGCAACGTGTTACTGTGGGTGTATGACTGTGGTTGGTGGGTGTATGACTGTGGGGTTGATGGATGTATGACTGTGGGGTTGGTGGGTGTATGACTGTGGGTTGTGGTGTATGACTGTGGGTTGATGGGTGTATGACTGTGGGTTGGTGGGTGTATGACTGTGGGTTGATGGGTGTATGACTGTGGGTTGATGGGTGTATGACTGTGGGTTGGTGGGTGTATGACTGTGGGTTGATGGGTGTATGACTGTGGGTTGGTGGGTGTATGACTGTGGGTTGATGGGTGTATGACTGTAGGTTGGTGGGTGCATGACTGTGGGTTGGTGGGTGTATGACTGTAGGTTGATGGGTGTATGACTGTGGGTTGGTGGGTGTATGACTGTGGGTTGGTGGGTGTATGACTGTGGGTTGGTGGGTGTATGACTGTGGGTTGATGGGTGTATGACTGGGTTGGTGGGTGTATGACTGTGGGTTGGTGGGTGTATGACTGTGGGTTGATGGGTGTATGACAGTGGTGACAAGGATTATTTGAGCTTGACAAAATTTAGATAGATAGCAGCATGGTTTAGTCCTGTTCAGTTTAGTTTAAATTGTGTTTAGGTTAGGTTGGGTCATGTCAGGTACAAAGTTTGGCCAGGGTCCTTTATTCAAGCTGTCAGGGTTAAACTTCCTTCCTAGAAAGATGAACACACGAACCTACGGACGACACACGAACACAATAACACATGATCATACACGGAAACGAACACACGAATGGACATACTCAGGATATCGGGGAATAAATATAAAATTATAAAATGCATAAAAAGTCTTTGACGGATAAACAACTTTGTAATGTTAGAATCGATTTTACTGATATTATAAAAAATCAAACTAACTTCCTTTAAACACTCTTGGCTCTTCCTGTGTATAAGAAGAGTTTAATCTGGTATATTTTTTTTTTTAGTAATTAGTGTTATCAGGGGAAGAGATTGTGTCGTTTGTGGTCTGTCATTCAAGGTTGTTTAGTGTTTGAAGCTCGTTAATTCATTATGCTTGTGGCCCCCATCTCTGCATACAACCCTGGTGCTTCTTGCTGTTGATACTCCCACGAAAATAAATTGTCAGATTAACGAAACGAAGATAAAAATTTTTGTTTTAATTCACGGATTAACCATACTTCACCCAATCTAACTTAACCTATCCTATCCTAACCTAACCTAACCTAACCTAATCTAATCATAATTGTGCTTTAAAAAAGGTTTAGAGGCATAGGTAACAAGCTAGTCCTTTAACGGGAGAACACAAGGCTTCCCAGCCCTCACCTGATGAAATAGAATCACTATACCCAACCTGATCTAATTAAGGACACGTTAGGTTTTGTAAGATAGTTTAGTTTGAAGTGTTGTGAATCTCCGTGGGTGTTATAGATTCACTTGGTATACTACATGTGTAAAGTCAGGATATATACAATGTGTGTTGATTTTTCTACCCGTGTGTTAAATATTTTTGTGGGGAGGGGGAGGTATTTTCCTGTCGGTTTCCACTCTAGCTTTCCACCAATGTTATTTCCCCCTTCTAGGTTTCTATACCCTTTGATCCACCTTACCTAAGAGTGGAATGAGATAAATAGAATTGGTGGAGTGGAATGTCTGTATAATTGATGTCAGGATCCAACTCTGCCCTGGACGACACAGGATTGATCGTCACTGGTGTTGTAAGACTGTACAGAAAACCGCCTCTTGTGTTGTTCCCACGTATTAAAGAGCGATGAAGGTAAACTGAACAAGCACGCTGGGCAATGCTCGTTGTTGTAATGGAATACACACGAAACCCAGTCAGTTGAGGGTGTAAATCTTCGCCTGCCTCTGGAATGCACTACACACGCTATGCCAAAACTGAGATATACTCGGCATGTCAACACTGAGACACACATGCTATGCTAACAAACATATACTCACATAAACTATGCCTATATTAAGACACATACACTATGCGAAACACCCGCTATGCCTAAACTAATGATTCCCCGCTCTACGTGAACGCTGAGATAACAAGTTGACTTTTGTTATCGAGGAGGAGCCAAAGTCACTCACGATAGTCACCGTCTTTGCTAAACTTGTTAACATGGTTAGCAACTTCTGGAAACATCGCGCTTAACCGAGTTATCAAGTTGTGAATAAGCTGACTCACAAAGGAGACGTATTCCTCGACGAATTAATCTTACCAGCTTACAAGCTCTTTATTAATTAATGACAAGCGTTACACCTGTCCGCCCTACTAGGCCACGCCTTTCACTCCCCCCCCCTCCCCTTAAGTCAATAGCCTTCAAAAGCAGTGAAAGACGAAATTGGTTCTTATAATCATGACTGCTTTCTAGGGACATTGTGCATACAACACACTCTAAACTAAGCCTGTGGTATTCAAGGAGACACCGTGGCTGGCACTGAACTCTCCCGCCTTCACTTTCCCAAATGTAAAGTTAGGTACCCATTTAGAGCTGGGTGGTTGGGGAGTGCTACGGGCCGCCCACTCACGGGCGCGATCCCACTACTGCTCGACACAGGTGCTTTTGGCTGCTGGGTTTCCCCCCTGGCCCGGTTCACACCTCCTTAGTCAACCTGGACGCCCTTAGCTACCCAAGGGTGGCCATATTGATGCCGAGCTTAGTGCGGACACCCACTCAACATGGGGAGTCCCGCACCAGTGATCCTCACCTCAAGCCGTCCCTGGCCCAGGCCTCCGAGTCGCCGGATTACAAGGTTGCGCCACCAACCCCAGCCAACAAAACTCATTTCGGAATTAAATTTAAAGCTCCGTGATAACAACACTGAAAAAGCTCACAAAGGAAAGAGCTTTCTTGAACGTGGATGCTAGGAGTGAGGTTTTAATTTCAGGGTGGATGAGTCTATCCTTTACCTAAGAGGGTTGTTAGGTGTGTGCAAAGCAACCCGTTCTTTGAGGAAGGGAAAAAAGAACATCTTCCGTACGTATATCTTCGTCAAGTTACATCAGAGTCAGCAAACTGGGCACTGAATTTCACCTGACTGATCCCCAAACATGTGAAAACCCAATAAAGATACAGGCGCACTAAAAGCTGACCATAAAAATCTAATGCGAAATTAAATCACATTCTTTCGCTACCAATTCCGAATTGACTCTAATGATTTGATGTATATTGTAGGTGGTAGTAACCCTGAACTCAGGAAGCTAATTGAAACGGTAGACGACGTGACAAATCATAAATGGTGTAAGCGTTACAGCACATAAATCTCTACCTCACGTTTGAAGGATCGAGCAGAAGTTAACAACCCAATGACACTCTTTACTTCTAATTATATGTCTCATAATTATAAAAAGTATTAGTTGATATGTTACTTTTCCTCTTTCACAGTATTGTATTTTAATTACTTTTCCATCAAATTGCAAATACAGTTACTCCAAACCAACTAGCAATATTTCGTTGGTACAGAGAAAATGTTCACGGGCGACTTAAGAGTTTTACAGGGAGAACTGTTACAACTTGTATACTTCTCTCGACGAACACATATCTAAATGTATAATTGTGATGAAAGAATAATATTAAATGTAAATGAAAACTAAAATTATTTTTCTTCAAATAACACTACTGCCTAAGAGTTGTAATTTTACATGCGTGTCTTTACTGCCCCTAACCTTATGCTCTATATTACTGTATATGTCAAGATACTATTTACACGTTTTTTCCCATATTACTATCCATTATTTTCACTGTTGATAAGGCTGAATTAAAATAAAAACTTATTTTTTATTGAAAATAATTGTAACCAAAAGACAGTTATCTACTTCGTCGCAAAAATGATTTGGCAAAAACAGTTACATGGAAATAGATATTGTTGGTATATACAGTATATTATACAATATGCTACTTATACAATAACGGTGAAATGACTGTATACCGTCGAAGCATGATTAACAAATAAAAAGAACCAAGTCCGCCTGTATTGGCAAGGCTGCTATGGGCCGCCCACTCACGGGCGCGATCCCACTACTGCTCGACACAGGTGCTTTTGGCTGCTGGGTTTCCCCCCTGGCCCGGTTCACACTTCCTTAGTCAACCTGGACGCCCTTAGCTACCCAAGGGTGGCCATATTGATGCCGAGCTTAGTGCGGACACCCACTCAACATGGGGAGTCCCGCACCAGTGATCCTCACCTCAAGCCGTCCCTGGCCCAGGCCTCCGAGTCGCCGGATTACAAGGTTGCGCCACCAACCCCAGCCAACAAAACTCATTTCGGAACTAAATTTAAAGCTCCGTGATAACAACACTGAAAAAGTTCACAAAGGAAAGAGCTTTCTTGAACGTGGATGCTAGGAGTGAGGTTTTAATTTCAGGGTGGGTGAGTCTATCCTTTACCTAAGAGAAATGTTAGGTGTGTGCAAAGCAACCCATTCTTTGAGGAAGGGAAAAAGAACATCTTCCGTACGTATATCTTCGTCAAGTTACATCAGAGTCAGCAAACTGAGCACTGAATTTCACCTGACTGATCCCCAAACATGTGAAAACTCTATAAGGATACACCAAAAGCTTTAATCATGGCAGATCCATCGCCAACAATCATATCTTCGCTTTACCTTAAATCTTGAATCGATCAACGATTTCCCACAGATGTTATTGTAGTGGTAGCAGCAACCTGAACTCAGTGGGTATTAATTTTGAATGGTAGACGACGGGACAGAATCATAAAATGGTGTATACAGTACATAAATCTCTACCTCACGTTTGAAGATCTGATATACAGTTAATAACCTAATGACACTTTCACTTTCAATTACATGTCCTCATAATTACAAGTACTTTATTGGATAAGTCACTTTCATCCTCTTCGCTATAAAATATTGTATGTTAATTACTTTTCCATCAAATTGCAAATACAGTTACTTCAAACCTACTAGCAATATTTCGTTGGTACAGAGAAAATGTTCACGGGCGACTTAAGAGTTTTACAGGGAGAACTGTTATAACTTGTATACTTCTCTCGACGAACACATATCTAAATGCATAATTGTGATGAAAGAATAATATTAAATGTAAATGAAAACTAAAATTATTTTTCTTCAAATAACACTACTACCTACGAGTTGTAATTTTACTTTTGTGTCTACAGTATACTGCCCCTACCTTATGCTCTATATAACTGTTACATGTCAAGATACTATTAACACGTTTTTTCTCATGTTACTATCTATTATTTTCACTGTTGATAAGGCTGAATTAAAAATAAAAACTTATTTTTTTTATTGAAAATAATTGTAACCAAAAGACAGTTATCTAATTCGTCGCTAAAATGATTTGGCAAGAACAGTTTCATGGAAATAGATATTGTTGGTATATACAGTATATTATACAATATGCTACTTATACAATAACGGTGAAATGACTGCATACCGTCGAAGCATGATTAACAAATAAAAAGAACCTAGTCCGCCTGTATTGGCAAGGCTGCTACGGGCCGCCCACTCACGGGTGATATTCATAATACACAATGGTCTAGAATATTACATCGACAATATATATCTAATACTTATATTCCATTACAATCACTGATGTACAGAACAGTCTATTGATAACTAACTTTTATTCTTCTTATCGACTAAATGTATTATATGAACTGTATATTATATAGCATTAATGATATACTCTTGGAAAATATAACTATCAGCTCAACATCTCACTTGACAAGATAATAGCTAATTTATAATATGATTTACTTCACGTAATGATAAATACTCAACAATACTGATTGAGTTAGAGCAAAAAGTTTGTATTATTGTAAACAATGATTTGCCGATGGAATGTTCTCTACGTGGAACTCCGGGACTGGTGGAGATAGGGAGGAGACCGACCAGAACTACGGTCACTACGTCAGGAGAAGGAATAGAAGGAACTTTGGAGGAAAACCCCGAGAGTATAAGTTCGTGAGCGTCGGTAGAGGTGGGGGGGATGGGAGGAGGGGCGGGGGGGGAGGAGGAGCGGGGAGGGGAGGAGGGCGGGGGAGGGGCGGGGGGAGGAGGGAGAGGGGAGGAGGGCAGGGGGAGGAGGGTGGGGAGGAGGGTGGGGGAGGAGGGGTGTAGGAGGGTGGGGAGAGGGTGGGGGAAAGGAGGAGGGGGAAGGAGGTGGGGGGAGGAAGGGTGGGGGAGGAGGGCGAGGGGAGGGCAAGGGGGAGGAGGGGTGGGGGAGAGGTGGGGAGGACAAGGAGGGGAGGAGGGGTGGGGGGGCGGGGGGAGATGTAAGGGGGAGGAGGGGGGAAGGGGGAGGATGGGAAAGGGAGAAGGGGCGGGGGGAGGAGGGGAAAGGGGAGGAGGGGCGGGGGGAGTAGGGGAAAGGGGAGGAGGGGCGGAGGGAGGATGGGCGGAGGGAGTAGGAAGGGGCAGGGGAGAGTAAGAGGGGCGGAGGTAGTAGGAGGAGCGAGGGAATTAGTAGGGGCAAAAGGGGAGTAGGAGTCTCGTGGATCTACGTGCACCTCAGTTACCTCCCTCTCATCACCTCAGTTACCTCCCTCTCATCACCTCAGTTACCTCCCTCTCATCGCCTCAGTTACCTCCCTCTCATCACCTCAGTTACCTCCCTCTCATCGCCTCAGTTAACTCCCTCTCATCGCCTCAGTTACCTCCCTCTCATCGCCTCAGTTACCTCCCTCTCATCACCGCCTCCTCCACCTTGGGAGAACAGGCTAAGGTAGTATTAATTCTCCACATAATAATTATCAACAAACTCAGTACCAACGAAACTCAGCTTTAATCAACTGGGTAAACAGACAGTGTATAGAATTAATTGCAGTGTCAAAAATCGTTGGAATAAATATGAAATCTTCCGTATTTATCACATATTATCATGAACAAGCTGTACTGTAAATTAACAAAATACATTTCTGGTTACAAATTCTCCGAAAAACCAGATAATTGTTTGAAGTCACAGTAAATTAAACACGAGTAAAGGAACACCTGAGTGGGGCCGCCATAATAGTTGTTACTGTTTGGGTTGTTGAGGGAGTTGATTGTTTACTTCGGAAGTTATATTTGGCTAACTTTGACCTTGGAATGATCTCTTGTGTGCTTGTAGTTACTGAGTGTCTGTACAGTTGGAGTGGACCTATAAGCTTCCTCATTGATGACGTCTGGACGTAAAACTTGACGAATGAAAAAAAACGCTATAAGGAAACACCAGACAGTTAAGAGAAATATATAGAAAATGGACGACAGATAAAATAACAATGAAACGAAAACGGAAATAGAAATAACGTCAGTGGGTGATACTTGACACCACAGCTCGAGATATTGTTACACAGACTAAAGAATTCAAATAACAGCGAGCAGTTCTTGTTTCAGGACCACATCAACCGTGGAGCAGAGACTCTTGTCTGGATAACAGGGAATAAAACAAGTCGCTTTACTCACGCACTCTACCTCTGGATATTCAATTCCCGGAGGTCAAAGTTCACACACCCCATAAGCGTAAATTAAGAGATTCGTGGTTTTAGTCTCACAATTTCTCTTTATTAATATACATGAAAGTTTATACAAAGATACCTTGCTACGGTCCCCAAACATCAGTACAGATGAAATTGGATTTAATATTTTTTTAACCTTTTCACAGGAGTCAAAGGTAACGAGACGCACAATTTTGGGTCATTAGTTCATCGAGGCCTCAGTCAAGTTTGTTGTTGTGGGAGTGAATGAGGAAGAGATGTTGTATCCGCCAGCGAATGTTTGCTGCTGCAATTTACTTGTTAACGTTGTTTACGAAAATTGTCTAATTGTTAGCAATAAAATATGAAATAAGAGAGATTCTTCTTATTAATGAGTGACACCATAACTTATGACTGGTAAATCGTAAACATCAATGACATTCAAATATTCAGTATATTTTCCTAGATGTAGATGAACAATAATAATGTATCACAGGTTGTTGTCGCAGTGAGCAAGATGTACAGTTGAGGACAAAATTGTCTGAACACTTGGCAATATCTGGCATCATCCTCTGGGCCATATATATATATATATATATATATATATATATATATATATATATATATATATATATATATATATATATATATATATATATATATATATATATATATATATATATATATATATATATATATATATATATGATTTATATCTAACAACGCAGCTTTTCATCACATATTATGTCGGAACCACAAAATAGAAGAACAAAATTCTTAACACAAACAAAAATCTGATAAAATACGTTAAGACTCCAATCCCCTTCACCTATTGATCCTCAAGTACTTACTGTCAAATGTCCAGGTAATTTTGTCCACACGTTAACAATGAAAGACAAAAGTGTCGTGAAATTTGGTGAAAACATATGCTGAAGGGCTAAAACTTTTGGTGCGCTCTGCCTTGTGTTAGGGCTCTTAGAATGTTTCACGAGTTATATTTAATCTTCGGACAAACCGAGACACGACTTTTATCTTTGATTGTACATACAAGTGTTGAGGCGGAGTTACACAACAATGATAGCCGTCAGAGAGAGATGTGTGTGAGCATAATATTACCGTTAATAGTGAAACACGTGACGGTGATGAGGAAGGATGTGAGGGAGTAATGGAGCCGCTGATGACGAATTATGTGATCGACGGAGGACGCTCGTCAGAACAAGTGAAATTAATGATGAAAATAAAACAATAACGGACACGGTGATAATAATACATGGAATAACCAGCTTAACTCAGTGTACAAGCTTGTGGAAAGAGAAACACAAGAATTGTAGGTAAAGAGAACAACCCTACTCAGGTAAAATCCCCTTCACAGGTAACACAATGTAGAGGTAACATCAAGGACAGGTAACACAATGTACAGGTAACATCACGCACAGGTAACACAATGAACACACACAAAAACTATTTGTCCCGTTTATCGTTGATAAAATATGACACAATGTCGAACAATTCTGACCACTATTTGTGAATCAACCGAACCAAAACTGCTGTACATTGGGTTCATTTCCAGACACATCGAACCCAGGTGGGTAGATAGCTTTTTTTTTTGTACGAACAGCACTACCCACAACACAAGCAACACTACCCACAATACAGGGACAACAACAAAACAAATAACGCCAGAGAACTCCATAAATACAAACTTAAATGTTGAATTGTTTAAATGTATTTCGATTTTCACCTTTTTATAGTCTTTTAAATTTTAACAAAAGTCATATTCCATGTACGAGATGTTGCTCTGAATAATTAGTGTCCGGTTATTTGGGTTTAATCGTGTAATATATTCATTCATTTTACTTTTCACAGATAAATTTTGCTGATAATGAAGGTAAGGACCATCGCATGTGGGATTTTTTTTAAGACTAAAGATGAACATAATGACACTCGTAATCCTTTTATTTATATTACTAAGGACAAAATTAATAATAATAATAATAATAATAATAATAATAATAATAATAATAATAATTAAAGGTTCCTTTCACAAATTCAGTAGCCATACGGTGAAAATATACAGACAGCATAAGAGTTACAGTCCACTCCACTTATAAGCCACACAGACTGCAGCCTCGAAATTACGAACTTAAATTTTGTTTTCTTTGTTTCTAAAACCAATCCATGCTAATGAGTTTAGAAGTAGGTGTTGACTTTACACTTTGGCTGACCACTGATTAATTGTCTGGTTTGTATATTTCGCAAGGTGAGGAAGGGATGGACCCAGCCAGTCTGTGTGGCTTATGAGTGGTGTGGACTGCACATATATAATATATACCAATATATAATGACAAGGAAGATGGGGTCATTTAATAAGAAATTTCAACAAAGTTACAGTACAAAAATGAGACTGACAGTAGTAAACACACAGGTTAACGACAAGTGAGTCGGTAGAACCAGGAAGCTTCAGTCGTACTGTAAAATATAATTAATATACCCGGCTCAGATACAAGATATATTTGACAACCCAATTAAAGCAAGTGTAGCATGTCGAGGACCATTTTTCTCTCCAGTATGAACCACAATTAACGATATGCAAGTTCGAAGACTGTAGCAGCCTTGCCAATACAGGCGGACTAGGTTCTTTTTATTTGTTATTCATGCTTCGACGGTATGCAGTCATTTCACCGTTATTGTATAAGTAGCATAATGTATAATATACTGTATATACCAACAATATCTATTTCCATGAAACGGTTCTTGCCAAATCATTTTTGCGACGAAGTAGATAACTGTCTTTTGGTTACAATTATTTTCAATAAAAAAAATAAGTTTTTATTTTTAATTCAGCCTTATCAACAGTGAAAATAATGGATAGTAATATGGAAAAAAACGTGTAAATAGTATCTTGACATATACAGTAATATAGAGCATAAGGTAGGGGCAGTAAAGACACGCATGTAAAATTACAACTCTTAGGTAGTAGTGTTATTTGAAGAAAAATAATTTTAGTTTTCATTTACATTTAATATTATTCTTTCATCCCTGTAAAACTCTTAAGTAGCCCGTGAACATTTTCTCTGTACCAAGGAAATATTGCTAGTAGGTTTGGAGTAACTGTATTTGCAATTTGATGGAAAAGTAATTAAAATACAATATTTTATAGCGAAGAGGATGAAAGTGACTTATCCAATAAAGTACTTGTAATTATGAGGACATGTAATTGAAAATGAAAGTGTCTTT
>NW_024716957.1:5000-27500 GCF_018991925.1 Homarus americanus | reverse complement strand
CAACAGATGGATGTATATTTCCGACCCTCGTAGAGGAGTGGCGGCGACAAGCTCATATGGCTGCCGCCGCCGCAATATGCGTTCAACTTGTCGATGTATCTGGTATTCTTGCGATTCACATACCGACACGCAGTTTGCTGCGGTCTTCATCGACCCACGAGCCGAGTGATCCCCCGTTAAGAGTTGTGTATTTGCCATTTGGTCTTTTTGCGACTAACCATCACAGGTCGAGTCTCAATGAAAGGGTTTGACAGACATAGCCCAAGTTTGTGGTTTGGGTTTGGCCGGACGACTTGTTGTTGTTTTTTGACCCTTGAATTTCACTCTTTTTGGGTCAAGAGGCTTATTCGCCGGTAGTAAGGAACGGACGGGCAGCCGTCCAAAGCCCCGTCCGTCCTCCTCCTCCGGTCTTCGCGCTCTCGCCCGAGTGTGGTCCACCTACAGCGTGGTGGTACCTATTTTTGGTGCGGGGGCCGGGATTGTCCTCTTTCGCTGCTGGAGTTGCCAGAGCAGAGCCCGAGACCGCCCAAATCAGGAGAGTAGTAGTAGTTTTAAGAGCGCCCCGTTCTCTTTCTCTCTGTTAATGATCCTTCCGCAGGTTCACCTACGGAAACCTTGTTACGACTTTTACTTCCTCTAAATGATCAAGTTTGGACATCTTTCCGTCAGCTCGAGGCGACGACCCCAGAAAACCCTCGCGGGCAACGGGGCCGACAATCCAAGAGCGCCAGTCCGAAGGCCTCACTAAATCATTCAATCGGTAGTAGCGACGGGCGGTGTGTACAAAGGGCAGGGACGTAGTCAGCGCAAGCTGATGACTTGCACTTACTGGGAATTCCTCGTTCATGGGAAACAATTGCAAGCCCCAATCCCTATCAAGAAAGGCTTTGAACGGGTTACCCGCTCCTCTCGGAGGGGGAAAACTCGTTGATCCCTTCAGTGTAGCGCGCGTGCGGCCCAGAACATCTAAGGGCATCACAGACCTGTTATTGCTCAATCTCGTGCGGCTAGAATTGCCGCTTATCCCTCTAAGAAGAAGTTGCGAACTGGACACCATTTTCTGGAGATCCGTCGACTACTTAGTAGGCCAGAGTCTCGTTCGTTATCGGAATTAACCAGACAAATCGCTCCACCAACTAAGAACGGCCATGCACCACCACCCACCGAATCGAGAAAGAGCTCTCAATCTGTCAATCCTTCCGGTGTCTGGGCCTGGTGAGGTTTCCCGTGTTGAGTCAAATTAAGCCGCAGGCTCCACTCCTGGTGGTGCCCTTCCGTCAATTCCTTTAAGTTTCAGCTTTGCAACCATACTTCCCCCGGAACCCAAAGACTTTGGTTTCCCGGAAGCTGCCCGCCGGGTCATGGGAATAACGCCGGCGGATCGCTAGTTGGCATCGTTTATGGTTAGAACTAGGGCGGTATCTGATCGCCTTCGAACCTCTAACTTTCGTTCTTGATTAATGAAAACATCCTTGGCAAATGCTTTCGCAGTCGGTTCGTCTTATGCGACGGTCCAAGATTTCACCTCTAGCGTCGCAATACGAATGCCCCCGCCTGTTCCGATTAGTCATTACCTCTGGTTCCGAAAACCAACAAAATAGAACCGAGGTCCTATTCCATTATTCCATGCATCACCATTCGGGCCATTCAAATAGCCTGCTCTGAGCACTCTAATTTTTTCAAAGTAAACTCTCCGGCCACTCGGGACACTCGACAAAGAGCATCCCGTGCGAGCCGGCGGGGCGGCTGTTCGGAGCGTGACAGTAAACACCGGGTGGTGCACCGTCAGTCCGGAACTGAGATTCAACTACGAGCTTTTTAACCGCAACAACTTTAATATACGCTATTGGAGCTGGAATTACCGCGGCTGCTGGCACCAGACTTGCCCTCCAATGGATACTCGTTAAAGGATTTAAAGTGTACTCATTCCGATTGCGAGGCCTCGGATGAGACTCACATCGTTATTTTTCGTCACTACCTCCCCGTGCCGGGAGTGGGTAATTTGCGTGCCTGCTGCCTTCCTTAGATGTGGTAGCCGTTTCTCAGGCTCCCTCTCCGGAATCGAACCCTGATTCCCCGTTACCCGTTATAGCCATTGTAGGCGCATAACCTACAATCGAAAGCTGATAAGGCAGACACTTGAAAGAAGCGGCGCCGGTGCGGAGACCGTGCGCTCAGCCCGAAGTTATTCAGATTCACCACAGGTGGGTTACGGACCGGGGCCCGACCAGTTTTGAACTAATAAAAGCGCTCTTCCCTTGCGGTCAGAGACCAATTGCATGTATTAGCTCTAGAATTGCCACAGTTATCCAAGTAAGTGGGTTTACAGATCCAATGAAACATAGCTGATTTAATGAGCCATTCGCGGTTTCGCCTTAAATCGGCTTGTACTTACACATGCATGGCTTAATCTTTGAGACAAGCATATGACTACTGGCAGGATCAACCAGGTAGCTGCTGCTGTTGGCGGCGCCTATCACGGCGGCCAAAATAGTGAGATTGAGAGAGAGGCAGAAGACATTGGGCGAGGGACCGCACGTTGGCCTTAGAGAAATAGCAAACCAGATGATCAGATCTAACTGCACCTTCTCTTGCTATCCTCGGCGCCGGCAGCGCCACCGTGTGTGCCAATCTCCTCCCTTATCCGCTCCTCTTTGCCCCAGCTCCAGCGAGGCAGCCGACATTGGGCGAGGGACCGCACGTTGGCGAATCTCCTCCCTTATCCGCTCCTCTTCTCTTTGCCCCAGCGAGGCAGAAGACATTGGGCGAGGGACCGCACGTTGGCCTTAGAGAAATAGCAAACCAGATGATCAGATCAAACTGCACCTTCTCTCGCTATCCTCGGCGCCGGCAGCGCCACCGTGTGTGCCAATCTCCTCCCTTATCCTCTCCTCTTCTCTTTGCCCCAGCGAGGCAGCCGACATTGGGCGAGGGACCGCACGTTGGCCTTAGAGAAATAGCAAACCAGATGATCAGATCAAACTGCACCTTCGCTTGCTATCCTCGGCGCCGGCAGCGCCACCGTGTGTGCCAATCTCCTCCCTTATCCGCTCCTCTCCTCTTTACCCAGCTCCAGCGAGGCAGCCGACATTGGGCGAGGGACCGCACGTTGGCCAATCTCCTCCCTTATCCGCTCCTCTTCTCTTCTCTTTGCCCCAGCGAGGCATAAGACATTGGGCGAGGGACCGCACATTGGCCCATCTCCTCCTCTCTCTCTTTCTCTTACTGTTTGTGGGGACGTGGGCTCATGAGCGCCATCGTCGCCCAATATTGGTTAGGTTGTGTATTTCACGGGTGGGAACCGCCATCATCGTTGTTAGGTGATGGGGTAACCCAACGTGTGCTTTGACGAGTTTTGGCTGCTAAACTCTCTTTTTAGTATACTCGGCTCCCAGACTGCGCCCTGGTCGTGTTGAACCATGAGCGTTGTCTATGCACATTTAGGGTAGCCGTTTGCGCGTGGAATAGTGCAATGAATCTCGGTCAAGAGACGGTTGGGCGCTGCATTGAAGGCCGGCACAGACGCGAAGACGGGGTGATCAGCCAACGCAAGTCCGCTAAGTTGGGCAGACAGCAAGGCGAAGGGGAGCCCGGACTGAAAGGCCGCAGCATATGCTGTGAAGGAAACTAGTAGGGTGGCGACGTGTGCGCCGAGAGAGAGACGGGGTAAATAATGTCCAAACGGAAGAGAGACCTGGCAAGTGTAATTGATAGAGCGCGAGCCTACTCGCCATAAGCCCGCTCCACTGCCATTCCTCTGATCCAATGAGACTAAAATCTCTCTCCTTCTGCTCCAGCCATTGCATGGCAGGGAAGCGACGGCAATTTTGGTTGTTGTTTTGAATGCCGCGCTTTGCTTCACAGAGGCGCTCCGCTGGGGGGCGGAAGATATTTCACACCGAATATGTGTGTGAAGGCACCCTCTCCCCTTAATATAGTGAAATAGTGCAATCCAGCATACAAGGTCGGACGATAGGACATTCACCGTACCGCACCTCGAGAGTGGATGTTGTTTGTTGGGTAAGGTTAAAACCGGACTGTTCGCAGACAGCCGAATAACCCGGTTCCGGACTAATTGGTGGATGCAACATCATGATGATGCTGCTGTCGCGGAAACCGCAGTGGCGACGTGAGAGAGTAATAATGTTCAATAGGGAGAGCGACCTGGCTAGTGTAATTGATAGATCGCGAGCCTACTCGCCATTAGCCCGCTCCACTGCCATTCCTCTGACCCAATGAGACTATTCTCTCTCTCGCTCTCCTTCTGCTCCAGCCATTGCAGGGCAGGGAGAGGAAATCGACGGCAATTTTGGTTGTTGTTTTTGAATGCCGCGTTTTGCTTCGCAGAGGCGCCGAAGCGCTCCGCTGGGGGGCGGAAGATATTTCACATCGAATATGTGTGTGAAGGCACCCTCTCCCCTTAATATAGTGAAATAGTGCAATCCAGCATACAAGAGCGGACGATAGGACAGTCACCGTACCGCACCTCGAGAGTGGAAGTTGTTTGATCGTTTGTTAGGCAAGGTTAAAACCTGACTGTTCGCGAACAGCCGAATAACCCGGTTCCGGACTTACAATAGACGCAACATCATGATGCTGCTGCTGTCGCGGAAACCGTGGTGGCGACGTGCGCGCCGAGAGAGTAATAATGTTCAATTGGGAGACAGACCTGGCTAGTGAAATTCATAGATCGCGCTCCACTGCCATTCCTCTGACCCCATGAGACTATTTTCTCTCTCTCTTCTTCTGCTGCTGCTGCTCCTGCCATTGCAGGGCAGGGAAGGGAAAGCGACGGCTTTGGTTGTTGTTTTGAATGCCGCGCTTTGCTTCGCAGAGCGCCAGCGCGCTCCGCTGGGGGCGGAAGATATTCCCACACCGAATAGGTGTGTGAAGGCACCCTCTCCCCTTAATATAGTGAAATAGTGCAATCCAGCATACAAGAGCCCGGACGATAGGACAGTCACCGTACCGCACCTCGAGTGGAAGTTGTTTGATCGTTTGTTAGGCAAGGTTAAAACCCGACTGTTCGCGAACAGCCGAATAACCCGGTTCGGACTTACAATAGACACATCTTGATGCTGCTGCTGTGGCATGAGCGTGGTGGCGACATTGATAACGCCGAGGAGGAAGTAATAATGTTCAATTGGGAGACAGACCTGGCTAGTGGGGAATTCATAGATCGCGCGCTCTGCCATTCCTCTGACCCCATGAGACTATTTTCTCTCTCTCTTCTTCTGCTGCTGCTGCTCTAAGCCATTGCAGGGCAGGAAGGGAAAGCGACGGCAACTTTGGTTGTTGTTTTGAATGCCGCTTTTGCTTCGCAGAGGCGCCGAAGCGCTTTCCGCTGGGGGCGGAAGATATTCCACACCGAATAGGTGTGTGAAGGCACCCTCTCCCCTTAATATAGTGAAATAGTGCAATCCAGCATACAAGAGGCGGACGATAGGACAGTCGCAGTACCGCACCTCGAGTGGAAGTTGTTTTGATCGTTTACATTGGAAGCAGGAACCGACTGTTCGCGAACAGCCGAATAACCCGGTTCGGACTTACAATAGACGCAACATCATGATGCTGCTGCTGTCGCGGAAACCGTGGTGGCGACGTGATGCGCCGAGAGTAATAATGTTCAATTGGGAGACAGACCTGGCTAGTGAAATTCATAGATCGCGCTCCACTGCCATTCCTCTGACCCCATGAGACTATTTTCTCTCTCTCTTCTTGCTGCTGCTGCTCCAGCCATTGCAGGGCAGGGAAGGGAAAGCGACGGCAATTTTGGTTGTTGTTTTTGAATGCCGCGCTTTGCTTCGCAGAGGCGCCGAAGCGCTCCGCTGGGGGGCGGAAGATATTTCACACCGAATATGTGTGCGAAGGCACCCTCTCCCCTTAATATAGTGAAATAGTGCAATCGAACATATAAGGGCGGACGTTTTCATCACCGTCTCCCACTCGGTGTGTGTGCAGATTCTCGGATCATTTTGTAAAGTATGCTCGACCCCCGATTGACTTTGACGGTCTCCCATTCGGGTGTGCAAGTTTCTGTAGTATGCTATTAAATCGACCCCCGATTGACTTTGACTGTCTCCCATTCGGGTGTGAAAGTTTCTGTAGTATGCTATCAAATCGACCCCCGATTGACTTTGACGGTCTCCCATTCGGGTGTGCAAGTTTCTGTAGTATGCTATTAAATCGACCCCCGATTGACTTTGAAGGTCTCCCATTCGGGTGTGCAAGTTTCTGTAGTATGCTATTAAATCGACCCCCGATTGACTTTCACTGTCTCCCATTCGGGTGTGCAAGTTTCTGTAGTATGCTATTAAATCGACCCCCGATTGACTTTCACTGTCTCCCATTCGGGTGTGCAAGTTTCTGTAGTATGCTATCAAATCGACCCCCGATTGACTTTGACGGTCTCCCATTCGGGTGTGCAAGTTTCTGTAGTATGCTATCAAATCGACCCCCGATTGACTTTGACGGTCTCCCATTCGGGTGTGCAAGTTTCTGTAGTATGCTATTAAATCGACCCCCGATTGACTTTGACTGTCTCCCATTCGGGTGTGCAAGTTCTCTGTAGTATGCTATCAAATCGACCCCCGATTGACTTTGACGGTCTCCCATTCGGGTGTGCAAGTTCTCTGTAGTATGCTATCAAATCGACCCCCGATTCACTTTGACGGTCTCCATGCGGGTGTGGAACTTCTCTGGTATGTTGTATAATATGACCGAGGTGCCCCTACCCCTTACTATAGTGAAATAGTGCCATCCAGTGTACAAGGGCGGACGCTTTCATCACCGTCTCCCACTCGGTGTGTGCACATTCTCGGATCATTTTGTATAGTATGCTATTAAATCGACCCTCGATTGACTCTGACGGTCTCCCATTCGGGTGTGCAAGTTTCTGTAGTATGCTATTAAATCGACCCCCGATTGACTTTGACTGGCTCCCATTCGGGTGTGCAAGTTTCTGTAGTATGCTATCAAATCGACCCCCGATTGACTTTGACGGTCTCCCATTCGGGTGTGCAAGTTTCTGTAGTATGCTATCAAATCGACCCCCGATTGACTTTGACGGTCTCCCATTCGGGTGTGCAAGTTTCTGTAGTATGCTATTAAATCGACCCCCGATTGACTTTGACGGTCTCCCATTCGGGTGTGCAAGTTTCTGTAGTATGCTATTAAATCGACCCCCGATTGACTTTGACTGTCTCCCATTCGGGTGTGCAAGTTTCTGTAGTATGCTATTAAATCGACCCCCGATTGACTTTGACGGTCTCCCATTCGGGTGTGCAAGTTTCTGTAGTATGCTATTAAATCGACCCCCGATTGACTTTGACGGTCTCCCATTCGGGTGTGCAAGTTTCTGTAGTATGCTATCAAATCGACCCCCGATTGACTTTGACTGTCTCCCATTCGGGTGTGCAAGTTTCTGTAGTATGCTATTAAATCGACCCCCGATTGACTTTGACGGTCTCCCATTCGGGTGTGCAAGTTTCTGTAGTATGCTATTAAATCGACCCCCGATTACTTTGACGTCTCCCATTCGGGTGTGGATTTCTGTAGTATGCTATTAAATCCGCCCCCGATTGACTTTGACGGTCTCCCATTCGGTGTGCAAGTTTCTGTAGTATGCTATTAAATCGACCCCCGATTGACTTTTGACTGTCTCCCATTCGGGTGTGCAAGTTTCTGTAGTATGCTATCAAATCGACCCCCGATTGACTTTGACGGTCTCCCATTCGGGTGTGCAAGTTTCTGTAGTATGCTATTAAATCGACCCCCGATTGACTTTGACGGTCTCCCATTCGGGTGTGCAAGTTTCTGTGGTATGCTATCAAATCGATCCCCGATTGACTTTGACGGTCTCCCATTCGGGTGTGCAAGTTTCTGTAGTATGCTATCAAATCGACCCCCGATTGACTTTGACGGTGTCCCATTCGGGTGTGCAAGTTTCTGTAGTATGCTATTAAATCGATCCCCGATTGACTTTGACGGTCTCCCATTCGGGTGTGCAAGTTTCTGTGGTATGCTATCAAATCGATCCCCGATTGACTTTGACTGTCTCCCATTCGGGTGTGCAAGTTTCTGTAGTATGCTATCAAATCGACCCCCGATTGACTTTGACGGTCTCCCATTCGGGTGTGCAAGTTTCTGTAGTATGCTATTAAATCGACCCCCGATTGACTTTGACGGTCTCCCATTCGGGTGTGCAAGTTTCTGTAGTATGCTATTAAATCGACACCCGATTGACTTTGACTGTCTCCCATTCGGGTGTGCAAGTTTCTGTAGTATGCTATTAAATCGACCCCCGATTGACTTTCACTGTCTCCCATTCGGGTGTGCAAGTTTCTGTAGTATGCTATCAAATCGACCCCCGATTGACTTTGACGGTCTCCCATTCGGGTGTGCAAGTTTCTGTGGTATGCTATTAAATCGACCCCCGATTGACTTTGACGGTCTCCCATTCGGGTGTGCAAGTTTCTGTGGTATGCTATCAAATCGATCCCCGATTGACTTTGACGGTCTCCCATTCGGGTGTGCAAGTTTCTGTAGTATGCTATCAAATCGACCCCCGATTGACTTTGACGGTGTCCCATTCGGGTGTGCAAGTTTCTGTAGTATGCTATTAAATCGACCCCCGATTGACTTTGACGGTCTCCCATTCGGGTGTGCAAGTTTCTGTGGTATGCTATCAAATCGATCCCCGATTGACTTTGACGGTCTCCCATTCGGGTGTGCAAGTTTCTGTAGTATGCTATCAAATCGACCCCGGATTGACTTTGACGGTCTCCCATTCGGGTGTGCAAGTTTCTGTAGTATGCTATCAAATCGACCCCGATTGACTCTGATGGTCTCCCATGCGGGTGTGGAACTTCTTTGGTATGTTGTATAATATGACCGAGGTGCCCCTACCCCTTACTATAGTGAAATAGTGCCATCCAGCATACAAGGGCGGACGCTTTGACGACCGTCTCCCACTCGGTATTTGCAGATTCTCGGATCATTTTGTATAGTATGCTATTAAATCGGCCCTCCATTGACTCTGACGGTCTTCCATTCGGGTGTGCAAGTTCTCTTGGTGCATTTGAAGTATGAGTTGAGTTTAATGAAGTTGATTTCGTCATAGGCACGGTGCTGTGCTGTGCTGTGCCATCGACAACACCAATAAGGAAGGGGCATCTATTTTTACTTAGGCTAGCATACCTAAGTTAAAGCAAACTCCCCTTGCCAATACAAGAAGGAAGAGGATTTCTTATAGTCTAATAAACAATTCATCATGACCAAATACAGTATCTAACACAGGGGGTCCGGGGGCGCAGCCCCCGGTTAGCAACTAACCATTTGATTGCATTATCTCTGAGAATAGTTAGCAATTATCCATTTGATTGCATTATCCCAGGTTAAGGGGGGTTGTGTGTGGTTCCATATCACCAGATTTATTAAAAAACTCTACGTCAGGCTAAACAGTTTAGGCTAGATAGTACGATACGATACGAAGTCATTAGTTAAGAGGTGAAAGAAGATTATTAGGAATTGAAGAAAAGGTGGTGAAACTGAAATACAGTAGGAGTAGAAAGAATCTAGGCTCAACCAGATCGCTTCATCTTTCTTATTGGTGTTTTGTCTTTGTTCTGCTCCCTTGGGTCGTCAGACCTTTGTATTAATATTGGTTTATTTATATAATGCTGCTTATTATTATTATTTTTGTTATTGTTGGAGTTAGTGAGCCCGCCCAGGTCCTTGTGTAACTGGGAGGGTAGTCACATTTTTTTGGTGTTAGTTAAGTGTTAGTTGTGTTAGTCTAAAGGTACACTGTATGCCAGGTTCTTAGTGGAGCTGGTTGGTCACTCTCATCTTTATTCCTCTAGTAATGTTTTATGTAGAAATGTGTATATTGAGGCAGGAGGTGGTTCAATTACTTCTTCCTGTCTATATTATTTTTCCAGTTTTGATATGTTTCTGTGTTAAGTTCAGTCACTTTTTTCCAAATATTTACAGCTTTGTTGTGTATATCTACATTGATTGCTAAGAGGTTTGCTCTCTTGTGTAGCTGTTCATTATTGATGTGGTCTGTATATTTTATGTATATATAAATCTGAGGGCTATATTTTGTACTGTTTGTAACCTTTTAATGCACGTTTTACTAAGGGTGTTCAATGGGATGGGTGGGTAGTCCATAATTGATTTGACAAAGGGCATATAAATCTTTCTTTTGTTATTAATGCTAAGGTTCTTAAAGCGTTTTATTTTGATAATCTTATTCTTGCCTGTCGTTCTTTATCTTTTAAGTATGTTATATATCACTCTTTTTGTTAGTTTTAATCCAAGCATCCTACCTTCAGTGTCGTATGGGTATAGTTCCTGGTCGACTATTACTGGACTTGTTTTAATCTTGGCTATTGGTATTATCTTGAATTTGTTCTTATTTGTCCTGATTTTCCATTTTTTCTCAAAATCATTTTATGTTTTTTATCGCTCTTACCGTGTAGAGTGCCATAAATTGAGTTGATTTTCCTGGGTATGATACTATTTGAGTAATATCATCAGCAAACATTACATATTCACTAAAGGGGGTAGGTTGAGGTGTGTCTGAAGTATAAATTGTATATAGTGTTGGAGAAAGGCATCCTCCTTGAGGTACTCCACTCTCAAGATTAAGCATAGTTCCTAAAAAGTTTCCAATTTGAATTTGTGCTCTCCTATCATCTAAATAGTTACACAATATTCTTAGCATGTATTCGTTAAGTCCCAGTTTTAATATTTTATATTTCAAGCCTAAATGCCCAACTTTATCAAAAGCCTTAGAAACATCCCTTAAAATTATATTGATCTGGTTACCCTTGCTTTTTTCTATTGCAATTATTTCCGTTATTATAGCTATTGCAGTTAGGGTATTTCTATTGGGCATAAATCCATGTTGTCTGTTGTTAGTTTTCCCATGTTGTGTTAAAAAGGCTATAAGTCTTGAATTTAATATTTTTTCCAATAGTTTCCCGGTAATTTCTAATAAAGATATTGGCCTGTAGTTTAATATTTCCTTATTGTCCTTACCCTCTTTAGGAATAAATATCATTTTAGCATATTTTAGTTTGTCTGGAAAGTAACCAGTTATTAAGCATGCGTTATAAATGTTTAATAGTGTATTTAAAATGTTTTCAGGTAGATTCATGATCATATTTCGTGTAATACCTGTGAGCCCAGGGCTTTTTCCTTAAATTTCCTCAGACAGTGCATCATTTCTCCCATGGTTATTATTTGATTATTAGGTAATAAGTTATAGTCTATATATTGCCTTGGGGTGATTCTATGTATTTGTCTTCCCATTTCTTCTTCTATCCTTTCTTCGTGTTCACTATCAAAATCTTCATTTTCCTCATCTGATATTTTAAAAACTTTTACCCATTCCCTTTTGAATGCTGACTCTTGTTCATTTTCCTCGTGCAATTTTGTTCCATTTTGGTCTTTAATGTATGGTGTTTTTTGCTTGTTGTGCCCCTCATCTTGTTTATGGAAGTCCAAAATGTTTTTGTGTCTTTAGTCATGTCAGCCGCCATTATAATATCATTCCATTTTTATTGTTTGCTTCCTTACATGCGTCTCTTAATTTTATCTGTAGTGCTATCTGTGTCGTATATAGTGTTACGAACCCTCCACCCAGCACTACGAAGCACGCCATCTATTGTCCTGATCTACCTACCCAGCACCACGAGCAACGCCATCTAGGGACGAGACACGAGTATGACTCGTCTTAGTTACCACTCCGAGGTTTCCCTTCTCCCTATCCTGGTTGTTGCGTCACCTCCAATTCGAGGAGAGAGCACTTGGCTCTGGGAAGTGACCACAGGATCATCTATCCTCTAAACCTACGTACGTGCAGTGACTACCTACCGTCTTCTACAATACTCAGCCTTACTCGTCAGCCATCTCAGCTCCTCACTTAAGTACTAGTATCTCTTGTATTAATTTCCCCACGTCCACTTGCTTCGAGATTGTTTTATGTTTATTAATATGTATATACTGTTAATGTTTAGGTTAAGTTTGGTTAAGGGTAATTTATAAGCTGAATATTTTGTTAAGGGATTTATGGTACTCTATTATATACAACGAAAACTCGCATCCTTTGTCTACCCTTTTATAGTCCGATTGTCTTTGTTTTTATTGTTGTTACCTGTTGGGATCTGGGTAGACGTATAACTATATTCTAAATCCCCAACTCGTAACAAATGGCGACCGTGACAGGACACGACCTTAAGTACCATATTCCTTCCTCCTTGTTACTCAGTGTTAATTATTCCTCCCAGTCACTTCTGTTCACAATTGCTTTACGGTGGTTTAAAGTTTCCTTCATATGTGTTTGCATATATTGGTATTATCGTACAGTAAGAGTGACAGACGTAGGATATTAGGTTCCAAGTGTCATAAGGCTTACCTGTTATTACACGTGGCAGTTGTGTAGTAAGTCTTATCGAGTGTAGGGAAGAATCCGGATCTGTTTAATGCCGTACCCTCACTCCAGAGTAGGCTGTTCCATAGTCACTAGTTTACGGTGAAGTGATATCTTGGGACGCCCCGCTCTACCAGGACCCCATAATTATAAAGCCTCAATTATTGTTCTTCTCATTATCTCATTCAGGGTCAATCATACCATTTATCAGGGTTGTTAATCCGGATCTTTATATTAATGCCGTAATACGCCCTACCTCTTTCAAGTCTCTTATCCTTATCTAAGGATCTTCTCAGAAGAACAATAATCATAAGTGTAATTTCCTAGGTATAACTTGGTTAGTTTTCGGGACTTTCTGGTTATCCACTGCCGTGATATTTTCTAGGGTTATCCACTTATCTTATCTTTGGACCATTAGTTAATTTATCCTATTTTTCTTAACAATGGCCACCTCAGGTTTTGATCTCCAGGATTTTATTGAAAATCCTTCCGTAGCTAAATTACGTGTTAATATCCTGAAGAAAGAATGGAAAGAAATAGCCAACTATTATAATATCCCATTTTCACAGCAACTGACTAAGGAAATGTTAAAAAATCATGTGATTGAAGTGCTGGTTCAACATGAAGTTTTAAAAGAATCCGCTGTTGACAGATTAACGCCCATGTCCAAGAAACTTCAACCACTATCCACCACCCCTCCTCACTCAGAAGTTGCTTCAGGTCTGGCTAGCCCTCAACAAGAAACACAACGAATAGACGCCTTAGAACTGGAACGAGCTAGGTTCGAGTTCCAAATCAAAATGAAAGAACTCGAGTTGGAGCAGGAGTCGGAACAGGCCAAGTTGGAGCACAAGTTGGAGCATGAGGGAAGGTCGGAACAGGCCAAGTTGGAGCATGAGGAAATGATGGAACGGGCCAAGTTGGAGCAGGAGGTTAGACTGAAAGAACTACAGGTAAGAGAGATAGAAGTCACCTTAACATCGGAGTTTAGATCAAAGGAAGTGGCATTAAGAGAGAAACTAGCTGCTTTTAACCCTGCTACTGCTTCTTCCCTTGTTCCCGGGTTTGATGAATCCGATATGGACGGGTCATTTAGGACTTTTGAGAAAATAGCCGGGAAGAATGAGTGGCCAAAGGACCAGTGGGTGTCAGTGTTAGTTCCTAAATTATATGGTAAGGCTCGTAGAGTTTATAACTGTTTAGACCAGACTGATGACTATGATAACGTAAAAAGAATATCCTCACCTCTTATGCTATCACGCCAGATGGATACCGGCAGAAGTTTCGTAAACTAACCAAACCATTTTCCCACACCTTTGTTGAGTTTGCTCAAGAAAAGCTTAGGTTTTTAAGAAGTGGTTAGAGGCTACAGAGACCTCCACATTTCAGGATTTGTTAAATTTGGTAGTCCTGGAGGAGTGGAAGAGCAAGATACCATTTCACATCTTGAAGCATGTGGAGGAGCGTGGAGAGGTTAATTTAGGGCGTGCTGCTGAGCTGGCTGATGCGTACGCTTTGTTGGTGGAGTCACTGGGCAGTAGAGAACGTGGTACTTCCCGACATGTTAGGTCCTCCTCTGATGATAACCTTGGGAACGTGAGTGGTAGGTCGAAAGGTCCCACACCTACTCCCCCGATGCAACCAAGCTTACTTGTTCTTACTGTAAAAACCCAGGCCATACGATCCAGAATTGTAAACACCCAAAGTGTCGAATTGCTAAAAGTAGTTCCCTGGATCCCAAGTCCAAACCAATAGCAAATACCAATGTGGAAAGGCCCCATCAGGATCTCTTCTCTTCATTCACCTATGAGGGAAAAATTTCAATCATAGAGGGGTCTCGTTCTTTCCCTATTCGTATACTACGTGATACGGGCGCAGCACAATCTATCCTCCTGTTTAACGTCATTCCCGATATATCTACCGCATTTACTAATGAGAGTGTTCTAATTTCAGATCTCTCATCCCATTCTTCCTATCCTTTAGCTAAAGTGCACCTCCAATGTCCCTTGATTACTGGGGAAGTGCAAATAGCCATAAGGAAAGACCCAATGCCTGTGTGCGGCATTCATTTATTATTGGGTAATGACTTGGTAGGAGATCTAGTGGTTCCTAACATAAAGACAGTCGACTCTCCTTACCTGTCAACTCCACCACTGACCTTAAAGAAACTATTCCTCATCTTTTCCCATCTTGTGCTGTCACCCGGTCACAGAGTGTGCGAAATGGGCCCTCTTCGTCTAAAACCACCTCTAATATTTTCCTACCCACAGAAGATCTGTACAATAAGACAATTAGTAAGGATGAGCTCGTTAAAGCCCAACAATCTGATCCATCTTTGACTAAACTTCATCATGCAGCAGTTGAGGGTAAAGATTTTAACACCCTTCCGTGTTTTTATTATCATGAAGGGGTTTTGATGAGGGCCTATAGGCCCCCTGAGCTTGCCCATCTAGACACGTGGTCTGAAATACATCAAGTGGTAATTCCCACCTCAGTCAGACCAGCATTAATTGCCCTTGCCCATGATGGTATTTCAGGACATTTGGGAATCCTGAAAACATATAAAAAGCTCCTCCAACACTATTATTGGCCTGGACTTAGGAAGGATGTGTCAAAATACCTAAAATCTTGTCATATTAAGCCCATCCCAGTATTTTCTACACCATTTGAAAAGATTGTTGTGGATTGTGTGGGCCCATTACCAAAGACTAAGAAGGGAAATCAATTCCTGCTCACAGTTATGGATACCAGTACACGTTATCCTGAGGCTTTTCCCCTTAAAAGCATCACTTCAAAAAACGTAATCAAACATCTTTTGCACCTTTTCACTTCAGTGGGCATTCCTAAAGAGATCCAATCCGATCAGGGCACCAATTTTACGAGCAATCTTTTCAAACAGGTGATGAAAGACCTCAGTGTGGACCATTGTACATCAATGCTCAAAAATACTGTATAGAACACCAAAAGGAATGGGATGAAAGCATAGACTTGTTACTCTTTGCCATCAGGGAATGTCCCCAGGAGTCATTGGGTTTCTCCCCGTTCGAGTTACTATATGGGAGACAAATAAGGGGACCCCTTAAAATAGTAAAGGAGCAGTGGTTTGACACTCCATCTATTAAGCTCGCAACAGTTTCCCAATACATTGACACTTTAAGGGACAAATTAACTGAAGTCCGAACCATTGCTCAGTCAAACTTAAAAAGTCCAAGAAAAAATGGTGAAGTCCCAACCTAAATTAGTTAAAAGATCATTTTCTCCAGGTGACAAAGTGTTACTCTTTCTACCCATTCCAGGCTCTCCCTTAAAAGCAAGTTTACTGGTCCCTATATAGTTGCTAATAAACTATCTCCTCTCAACTATATAGTCCATACTCCTGATCGCAGAAAAGATTCACAACTTGTTCACATTAATCTCATGAAACTTTACCATTCCAGGCAGTCAGAGGAAGACATCCCAGAGGCTATAAGTCAACCTGTATTGCATACGGTTTTGTCAGGGCCGGAGCCGGAGACAGATGACATGGACCTATTGGAGAATTTAGACTTCCTCTACCTAAAGAAAACCCTACTAACAGTCACATACTCAACAACTTGGATGAGTATTTTTCTGTTCTGAATCCATCTCAAGCAAAAGATCTCACTAAGTTATTATCAACATTTCCTAAAGTCACATCAGACCTCCCAGGGTTTTGCAATATACTTAAACATGATATTAAGCTAATCTCGGATGATGTACAACCCATTAGGCAATCAGCCTATCGACTAAATCCACAAAAAAAAGAGATTATGAAAAAGGAGGTAGATTTTTGTTAAAACATAACTTAGCTGAGCCTAGTACCTCCCCTGGGCTTCACCTTGCCTTCTCATTCCAAAACCCGATGGCACTTTTCGTTTCTGTACCGATTATCGTAAAGTGAACCAGGTCACTGTCTCAGACTCCTACCCTTTACCTTTGATTGAAGATATAATAGACAGCATAGGCTGTGCCAAATTTATCAGTACGGTGGACTTATTGAAAGGATATTATCAAGTGGGACTCACGGATAGGGCCAAAATAATCTCGGCATTTATAACTCCATTTGGTCTTTTTCAATATTTGGTTATGGCGTTTGGCTTTTCTAATGCTCCGGCCACATTCCAGAGGGCCATCAACTTCCTAATTCAGGACCTAGGTGGGACGTTCGCCTACCTGGATGACCTGGTGGTGGTGTCGGACAGCTGGGACGAACATCTGGTGCGTTTGGAGATACTGTTTGCACGACTGCAAGAGACTGGATTCACCATAAACCTGGCTAAATCTGCTTTTGGCCGGGCCTCAGTGACTTACCTGGGACATATCGTTGGGCATGGTATGGTGAGACCCAAGGACGCAAACGTTAGAGCCATCTTGTCCTTCCCCACTCCAAGGACGAGGAAGGAACTCATGCGCTTCCTGGGGATGTGCGGCTACTACCGTCGGTTCTGCAGTAACTTCTCCAGCGTGGCCGGACCCCTCACAGACCTTACCAGTTCTGCGGTCCCTTACATCTGGAACCAGAGGTGCGACCAGTCTTTCCACCGCCTCAAAGCCTTCCTTGCCTCCAAGCCTGACTACACCTCGCCCTTCCATCTGCAAATCGACGCTAGTGGTGTCGGAGTGGGGGCTGTGCTCCTACAACCCGACCCAACCACTGATGTTCTTCACCCTGTGGCATATTACTCCGCCAAGTTGAAAAACATCAGACCA
The DNA here is from genome assembly GCF_018991925.1 of Homarus americanus. Taxonomy (NCBI): domain Eukaryota; kingdom Metazoa; phylum Arthropoda; class Malacostraca; order Decapoda; family Nephropidae; genus Homarus; species Homarus americanus. Next base: position 10,333 of record NW_024716957.1, on the reverse strand, counting down.
ACTACTCGACCATAGAGAAGGAGGCCTTGGCTCTGGTGTTGGCAATAAAGAAGTTTGAATGTTACCTCCAGTCTTGCCCACAAACAACCCTAGTCTTCACCGACCATAACCCACTCACGTTCATCCAAACCAACAAGACCTCCAACCAGCGAATCCTCCGCTGGGCTCTCCTCACCCAGCCCTATAACCTGATTGCAGACTCCTTATCCCGAGCTCCAGTGGAAATGCAGCAGCTACTCTCCAGACGCACCAGGTGATCACCTCCTTCGCGCCCGCGCTACGGAGGTCTTTGGAGGGGTGTGTTACGAACCCTCCACCCAGCACTACGAAGCACGCCATCTATTGTCCTGATCTACCTACCCAGCACCACGAGCAACGCCATCTAGGGACGAGACACGAGTATGACTCGTCTTAGTTACCACTCCGAGGTTTCCCTTCTCCCTATCCTGGTTGTTGCGTCACCTCCAATTCGAGGAGAGAGCACTTGGCTCTGGGAAGTGACCACAGGATCATCTATCCTCTAAACCTACGTACGTGCAGTGACTACCTACCGTCTTCTACAATACTCAGCCTTACTCGTCAGCCATCTCAGCTCCTCACTTAAGTACTAGTATCTCTTGTATTAATTTCCCCACGTCCACTTGCTTCGAGATTGTTTTATGTTTATTAATATGTATATACTGTTAATGTTTAGGTTAAGTTTGGTTAAGGGTAATTTATAAGCTGAATATTTTGTTAAGGGATTTATGGTACTCTATTATATACAACGAAAACTCGCATCCTTTGTCTACCCTTTTATAGTCCGATTGTCTTTGTTTTTTATTGTTGTTACCTGTTGGGATCTGGGTAGACGTATAACTATATTCTAAATCCCCAACTCGTAACAATAGCCATCTGTTACTGCCGTGTCTTTCCATATACCTGTTTATTTCATTGTAATAGGTCTGGATTAATTTAACTTCTTCTGGTAGTCTGTTGTTGGGTAATGTTCTAAAGTGTGAAGTAGGAGTGTGTTTGGTTATAGATGTTTTATTGCTGAGTGCAGTCTGTCCATTTCTGAGTCTATATCTTCTGTTGTTTTCCCTTGTAGGTTAATCGAGTGGTGATTACTTAAGTCGTCTTTGAAGCTGTCCCAGTCTGTTTTACTCATTTTCAGTCTCTTTTTTATTGGTATCTGTATGGGGCTTGTTGACAGTGTTAGTATAATTGGCAGATGGTCACTGCCTGTATTATATGGTAATTGAAAAAGGCTTTGTTGTTGGTAAAAATTTTGTCTGGTGTCGATTGTGTATTGTGATTTCTCCAGGTTGGAAAGTTAGGACCCAGATGATTGATTTTTCCTAAATTTATTAATTGATTAAGGGCGTTTCCCACGACGTTATTATTTGTATTGTCAAAAATCCTATGTCTGGCGTTAAAGTCTCCTAAGATGTACATCGGATGACTATTGTTAGCCAATTTTAATAGGTCTTCTATAGGTAAGTAGTAGCAATAATTACGTCTCCTTGAGTTGTATTTATTTTTATTGCTAGAAATTCATCCTGGAAGTCATCAATTAGTTTAAATTTTAAGTTTCTTTTAACCGCTATCGCTACTCCGTCATTTTTCTCGCCCGATTTATTTCTTTGGTTTACATAATAGTTAAAGAGTTTTATGTTGTTGTTTTCTGTCTCACCGTGACTGTTTATTAGTATAATGTCAGGGTCAATTTCGCGATATATATTACTTAGGTTAATTCTCTCGGTCTTCCAGTTTCTTACGTTGTGTTGTATTATTCTTAAAGTTCTTACTGTTTGTCTATTGTCCATTATTTCTTATACTTGGATTGTGGCAGTTGGAGTGGAGACCTATCATCCTGTTTCCCGCTTCTGACTCTTCTATACTCTGACGGGTCTACTATTTTAAAGTCTTTGGCCGTAATCTTTAGTTTGTCCGTAGTAATTAGTGACCAGACATAATCTTCACTTAGGGATTTTTCTTGATATGTCCACTTGTATATCCCTCCTTCACAGTTTTTTACTATTGTCCCTCCTGTTGGTCTCGATGTTGGGATTCCATGTTTTGTTGTAGTGATAACTTTTAATCCAATTTCTTCAGCAGATTCAGGTTGTATATTGTGATCAGTTTCCATCTTATCTTCTCTCCTCCTACTCCTTTGTCTGTCCTTTTGTTATTTCTATCTTCTCTTTGTCACTTCTAGTCATTTGTCTGGGATCTCTATCAGTCGCTTGTGTTCCTTGTGTATCAGCTGTTGCTCCTTGCTCAAACCTTTGTTCGTCTTGATGTAGTCTTTCTCTCAGTTCGCTTGCATATGTTGTCTGAAATAGTTTTTCGGATTGTGGATTCTCTGGAAATATCATCTCTGGTAGGTTATTCAATTTAAACATTTTCCTTAATTCCTCATTGTATGATCCGGGTGCAATGATATTGTGCAAATGTGCATGGATCATACTAATCATTACCTTATCATGTATTGGCTCACTTAGGTTTAATACTGTGGATTCTGGTCTATGAGCCTCTTGGACCGCTCTCTTTGCTATTTCGACGTATGTCGTATCCTTCTTGTCTTGTTCCTTTTTCCTTGTTTCTTGTACTTTATCATGTGTTTTTTATTGGGCATGCCATTGCTAACGTCCTATGTCCTATGTATACATTCCCGTTTCTCTTACAGTTGAGACAGCCAACATGTGTATTCTTACATTCAGTGTAGGTATGGTCGTCGCCTGCACAATCTGAGCAGTACTTTTTTTCTTTTTCCGGACAGTCTCTCGTTGTGTGTTCTTCATATTTGTAGCAGGAGAAGCAAGTTTGCAGACTGATGAATGTCTCCTTCTTTATTTGATGTGGTGTGACTGACATGTTGAATATTAGAAAGCCCTGTTGTAAAACTTTCTCAGCCATTGACACTTCTTCAAACATGAGTATAGTCCTTTATCTTAATGACTTCTTCAATCTTCATCCACCTATTTTGGCGTTCCAGTTCTTCTTTCAGGTCTTCCTCCCGATCTCTTGATCGACTTGACGAACAAAAACTGATCTTTTTGCTTTTTGTTCTGGTGGCATGACAACAATAAGGCCTTCATTGTAAAATATATCTCTTGCTTCTTTTGAAAGGATTTTATCTGAATCAAAGTCATCTTTACAGATTACTTTAAAACCTTCATTGGTGCTGAATATTCTAGTTAGTGGGACTTGCAGTTTGTTGTAAGTGATTTCTGCCACTTTTCCCCTTCCAATAGAGTGTCCCTTATCTCTATGTTTTATTCTAATGCTAGTTGTCATCTTCTTGATTACATCTAATCCTACCTATAACACAGGGCTCCTGCCTGGGAGCAGTGACCCCGCCCCCCTCTTGGACGGGCGTCGGGCTCTGCACCCAGGTTACCTGTGACTATAGTAATATCTAAAAAGTTGCCACCTACCGGTGACCCCCGGACAAGGGGTGCCCTGCACTATCACAGGTTCCCTTGCCGGATCGACCGTATCGCGAAGTCCCGCCTCCCGTTCAAAGAACGGAGTGCATGAGGGGGATGAAAAAAGGAAAGAAGAGGACTTAGAGAGTAGAAACAGCCTACCTACCACGCCACGTTCGGTCAGCCAATCAGAGCACCGCAGTAAACGTGCATGTATCACGCCACCGTGGGGCACCACTGATTGGCCAATCCAGGACGTAGACGCACGGGTAGTAGTCAAAATTTGGGTAGGCCAAATATTTGTTTTTTCCAAAGTTGGAATTTCCCGTACAATCTGTGATGGTAATTACACCGTCACTATGTTGAGTAAGTACAATCACTAGGATTGAGTGTCTTATCACAACAAAGTTGCAGACTCAAACATGCAGCAAAAGAATCAGGTCTTCGCAGCTCCGTGTCTATTTTTACTTAGGCTAGCATACCTAAGTTAAAGCAAACTCCCCTTGCCAATACAAGAAGGAAGAGGATTTCTTATAGTCTAATAAACAATTCATCATGACCAAATACAGTATCTAACACCCAGGGTCGGGGGCGCAGCCTGTTGCTCTCTAACCATTTGATTGCATTATCTCTGAGAATAGTTAGCAATTATCCATTTTGATTGCATTATCAGGTTAGGGTTGTGTGTGGTTCCATATCACCAGATTTATTAAAAAACTCTACGTCAGGCTAACCAGTTTTAGGCTAGATAGTGGTGGCTGCTTGGATTATTTCTGTCTCTTATTGACTTCGGGTGGCCCCAACCTCTATAAAATTGAGGACACCAATGGACCTTGTACTAAGGTTAGGTTAAGCAGACACTTTGCTTGTAATGGAGGATTTTTCGCCATCGAGACGTGACGAAACCTCGGCGAAAATAGTGGTTAGGTTAGGCGGCCCGGTAGTGGTTGGTTAGTTGCCTGTGTGTGTGTATTCTATAAAATTTAAGGTCCCCGTTAGACTTTACCACGGTCAGGCTAAACAGTTTAGGCTGCTTAGTTATTTCTTTGTCTCTTATTGACCGAATTTGGCCCCAACACTCTATATAAAATTGAGGACACCAATAGACTTTGTACTAAGGTTAGGTTAAACAGACACTTTTGCTGTAATGGAGGATTTCGCCATCGGGGAGCGTGACGAAACCTCCGGCGAAAGTAGTGGTTAGGTTAGGCGGCCCGGTAGTGGTTAGGTAGTTGCCTGTATTATTATTATTATTATATAAAATTTAAGGTCCCCGTTAGACTTTACCACGGTCAGGCTAAACAGTTTAGGCTGCTTGGATTATTTCTTTGTCTCTTATTGACTTCGGGTGGCTAACCTCTATAAAATTGAGGACACCAATAGACCTTGTACTAAGGTTAGGTTAAACAGACACTTTTGCTGTAATGGAGGATTTCGCCATCGGGGAGCGTGACGAAACCTCCGGCGAAAGTAGTGGTTAGGTTAGGCGGCCCGGTAGTGGTTGGTTAGTTGCCTGTATTATTATTATTCTATAAAATTTAAGGTCCCCCGTTAGACTTTACCACGGTCAGGCTAAACAGTTTAGGCTGCTTGGATTATTTCTTTGTCTCTTATTGACTTCGGGTGGCTAACCTCTATAAAATTGAGGACACCAATAGACCTTGTACTAGGTTAGGTTAAACAGACACTTTTGCTTGTAGTAATGGAGGATTTCGCCATCGGGGAGCGTGACGAAACCTCCGGCGAAAGTAGTGAAGTTAAGGATTGAGCGGCAGTAGTGGTTGGTTAGTTGCCTGTATTATTATTATTATTCTATAAAATTTGGGTCCCCGTTAGACTTTACCACGGTCAAGGCTAAAGCAGTTTGACTGCTTGGATTATTTCTTTGTCTCTTATTGACTTCGGGTGGCTAACCTCTAT
>NW_024716956.1:0-14489 GCF_018991925.1 Homarus americanus | reverse complement strand
TCGAGTATAACAATGGCCCCTGATCGAGTATAACAAAGGCCCCTCATCGAGTATAACAAAGTCCCCTGGTCGAGTATATCAAATTCCCCTGGTCGAGTATAACAATATCCCCTGATCGAGTATAACAAAGTCCCCTGATCGAGTATAACAACGTCCCTTGAACGATTATAACAAAGGCCCCTGATCAAGTATAACAAAGCCCCCTGATCGTGTATAACAAAGCCCCCTCATCGAGTATAACAAAGTCCCCTGATCAAGTATAACAAAGTCCCCGGAACGAGTATAACAAAGCCCCCCTCATAGAGTATAACAATGTCCCCTGATCGAGTATAGAAAGTCCCCTGATCGGGTATAACAAAGGCCCCTGATCGAGTATAACAAAGTCCCCTGATCGAGTATAACAAAGAATCCTGGTCGAGTATAACAAAGTCCCCTCATGGAGTATAACAAAGGCCCGTGATCGAGTATAACAAAGTCCGCTGAACGAGTATAACAAAGTCCCCTGATTGAGTATAACAAAGTCCCCTGATCGAGTATAACAAAGGCCTCTATTCGAGTATAACAAAGGCCCCTGATCGAGTATAACAAAGTCCCCTGGACGAGTATAACAAAGGCCCCTCATCGAGTTTAACAAAGGCCTCTCATTGAGTATAACAAAGTCCCCTGGTCGAGTATAACAAACTCACCTGGTCGAGTATACCAAAGTCCCCTGATCGAGTATAACAAAGTCCCCTGATCGAGTATAACTATGGCCCCTGATCGAGTTTAACAAAGGCCCCTGATCTAGTGTAAGAAAGTCCCCTGGTCGAGTATAACAAAGGTTCCTCATCGAGTATAACAAAGTCACCTGGTCGAGTATAACAAACTCACCTGGTCGAGTATACCAAAGGCCCCTCATCGAGTATAACAAAGTCACCTGGTCGAGTATAACAAACTCCCCTGGTCAAGTGTAACAAAGAACCCTGGTTGAGTATAACAAAGTTCCCTGATCGAGTATAACAAAGGCCCCTGATCGAGTATAACAAAGGCCCCTCATCGAGTATAACAAAGTCTCCTGATCGAGTATAACAAAATCCGCTGATCGAGTATAACAAAGTCCTCTGATCGAGTATCACTATGGCCCCTGATCGAGTTTAACAAAGGCCCCTGATCGAGTGTAACAAAGTCCTCTGGTCGAGTATAACAAAGGTCCCTCATCGAGCTTAACAAAGGCCCCTCATCGAGTATAACAAAGTCCCCTGGTCGAGTATAACAAAGTCCCCTAGTCAAGTATAACAAAGAACCCTGGTTGAGTATATCAAAGTCCCCTGATCGAGTATAACAAAGGCCCCTGATCGAGTATAACAAAGGCCCCTCATCGAGTATAACAAAGTCTCCTGATCGAGTATAACAAAGTCCGCTGATCGAGTATAACAAAGTCCCCTGATCGAGTATAACAAAGTCCCCTAATCGAGTATAAGAAAGACCCCTGATCAAGTTTAACATAGGCCCCTGATCGAGTATAGCAAAGTCCCCTGGTCGAGTATAACAAACTCCACTGGTCGATTATAACAAAGTCCCCTTATCGAGTATAACAAAGTCCCCTTATCGAGTATAACAAAGTCCCCTGATCGAGTATAACAAAGTCCCCTGAACGATTATAACAAAGGCCCCTGATCGAGTATATCAAAGTTCCCTGATCGAGTATAACAAAGCCCTTTGATCGAGTATAACAAAGTCTCCTGATAGAGTATAACAAAGTCCCCTGATCGAGTATAACAAAGGCTCCTGATCGAGTTTAACAAAGGCCCCTGATCGAGTATAACAAAGTCCCCTGGTCGAGTATAACAAAGGCCCCTCATCGAGTTTAACAAACGCCCCTCATCGAGTATAACAAAGTCCCCTGGTCGAGTATATCAAACTCCCCTGGTCGCGTATAACAAAGTCCCCTGATCGAGTATAACAAAGTCCCCTGATCGAGTATAACAAAGTCCCTTGAACGATTATAACTGATCAAGTATAACAAAGCCCCTGATCGTGTATAACAAAGCCCCCTCATCGAGTATAACAAAGTCCCCTGATCAAGTATAACAAAGTCCCCTGAACGAGTATAACAAAGTCCCCTGAACGAGTATAACAAAGTCCCCTGATCGAGTGTAACAAAGTCCCCTCACCGAGTATAACAAAGTTCCCTGATCGAGTATAACAAAGTCTGATGGCACAAAGGCCCCTGGATCGAGTATAACAAAAGCCCTCATCGAGTATAACAAAGTCCGCTGATCGAGTATAATAAAAGTCCCTGATCGAGCAACAAAGTCTCCTGATCGAGTATAACAAAGGCCCCAAATCGAGCTTTAACAAAGGCCCTGATCGAGTATAACAAAGTTCCTTGGTCGAGTATAACAAAGGCCCTCATCGAGTTTAACAAAGGCTTCCCTACGAGTATATAACAAAGTCCTTTGGTCGAGTATAACAAACTCACCTGGTCGAGTATAACAAACTCCCCTGATCGAGTATAACAAAGTCCCATGATAGAGTATAACAAAGTCCCCTGATCGAGTATAACTATGGCCCCTGATCGAGTTTAACAAAGGCCCCTGATCGAGTGTAACAAAGTCCCCTGGTCGAGTATAACAAAGGTCTCTCATAGAGTTTAACAAAGGCCTGTCATCGAGTATAACAAAGTCCCCTGGTCGAGTATAACAAACTCCCCTGGTCAAGTATAACAAAGAACCCTGGTTGAGTATAACAAAGTCCCCTGATCGAGTATAACAAAGGCCCCTGATCGAGTATAACAAAGGCCCCTGATCGAGTATAACAAAGTCTCCTGATCGAGTATAACAAAGTCCGCTGATCAAGTATAACAAAGAACCCTGGTTGAGTATAACAAACTAACAAAGTCCCCTGATCGAGTAAAACAAAGGCCCCTGATCGAGTATAACAAAGGCCCCTCATCGAGTATAACAAAGTCTCCTGATCGAGTATAACAAAGTCCGCTGATCGAGTATAACAACGTCCCCTGATCGAGTATAACAAACTCCCCTGGTCGATTATAACAAAGTCCCCTGATCGGGTATAACAAAGTCCCCTGATCGAGTATAACAAAGTCCCCTGAACAATTATAACAAAGTCCCTGGTCGAGTATAACAAAGGTCCCTCATAGAGTTTAACAATGGCCCGTCATCGAGTATAACAAAGTCTCCTGATCGAGTATAACAAAGTCCGCTGATCGAGTATAACAAAGTCCCCTGATCGAGTATAACAAAGTCCCCTGATCGTGTATAACAAAGGCCCCTGATCAAGTTTAACAAAGGCCCCTCATCGAGTATAACAAAGTCTCCTGATGGAGTATAACAAAATCCGGTGATCGAGTATAACAAAGTCCCCTGATCGAGTATAACAAAGTCCCTTGATCGAGTATGACAAAGTCCCCTGATCGAGTATAACAAAGTCCCCTGAACGATTATAACAAAGTCCCCTGGTCGAGTATAAAAAAGGTCCCTCATAGAGTTTAACCAAGGCCCGTCATCGAGTATAACAAAGTCTCCTGATCGAGTATAGCAAAGTCCCCTGGTCGAGTATACCAAACTCCCCTGGTCGATTATAACAAAGTCCCCTGATCGAGTATAACAAAGTTCCCTAATCGAGTATAACAAAGCCCCCTGATCGAGTATAACAAAGTCCCCTGATAGAGTAGAACAAAGTCCTCTGATCGAGAATAACACGGTCTTTGATCGGCTTAACAAAGGCCCCTAATCGAGTATAACAAAGTCCCCTGGTCGAGTATAAATAAAGGGCCTCGGAGTTTAACAAAGGCCCCTCATCGAGTATAAATAAAGACCCTGGTCAGAGTATATCAAACTCCTGGTCATATATCCTCGATCGATATAACAATGTCCCTGATCGAGTATAACAAAGTCCCTTGAACGATTATAACAAAGGCCCCTGATCAAGTATAACAAAGCCCCCTGATCGTTTATAACAAAGCCCCCTCATCGAGTATAACAAAGTCCCCTAATCAAGTAAAACAAAGTCCCCTGAACGAGTATAACAAAGCCCCCCTCATAGAGTATAACAATGTCCCCTGATCGAGTATAGAAAGTCCCCTGATCGGGTATAACAAAGGCCCCTGATCGAGTATAACAAAGTCCGCTGATTGAGTATAACAAAGTCCTCATAGATTGAGTATAACAAAGAACCCGTCGAGTATAACAAAGTCTCATGGAGAATAAAGGTCCGTGATCGAGTATAACAAAGGCTCCCTGATCAGTATAACAACGTCCCTGATCGAGCATAACAAAGTCCGCTGATCGAGTACAACAAAGTCCCCTGATCGAGTATAACAAAGTCCCCTGATCGAGCATAAATGTAGCGCCCTGATCGAGTATGTCAAAGAACCCTGCTGAGTGGCAATAAAGTCCCCTGAACGAGTATAACAAAGGCCCTGATCGAGTATATAACAAAGGCCTCATCAAGTATAACAAAGTCTCCTGATCGAGTAGTACAAAATCCGCTGATCGAGTATAACAAAGTACCCTGATCAGGTATAACTATGGCCCCTGATCTAGTTTAACAAAGGCCCATGATCGAGTGTAACAAAGTCCCCTGGTCGAGTATAACAAAGGTCCCTCATCGAGTTTAACATAGGCCCCTCATCGAGTTTAACAAAGGCCCCTCATCGAATATAACAAAGTCCCCTGGTCGAGTATATCAAACTCCCCTGGTCGTGTATAACAAACTCACCTGGTCGAGTATACCAAAGTCCCCTGATCGAGTATAACAAAGTCCCCTGATCGAGTATAACTATGGCCCCTGATCGAGTTTAACAAAGGCCCCTGATCTAGTGTAAGAAAGTCCCCTGGTCGAGGATAACAAAGGTCCCTCATCGAGTTTAACAAAGGCCCCTCATCGAGTATAACAAAGTCACCTGGTCGAGTATAACAAACTCCCCTGGTCAAGTATAACAAAGAACCCTGATTGAGTATAACAAAGTCCCCTGATCGAGTATAACAAAGGCCCCTGATAGAGTATAACAAAGGCCCCTCATCAAGTATAACAAAGTCTCCTGATCGAGTATAACAAAATCCGCTGATCGAGTATAACAAAGTCCCCTGATCGAGTATAACTATGGCCCCTGATCGAGTTTAACAAAGGCCCCTGATCGAGTGTAACAAAGTCCCCTGGTCGAGTATAACAAAGGTCCCTCATCGAGTTTAACAAAGGCCCCTCATCGAGTGTAACAAAAGCCCCTCATCGAATATAACAAAGTCCCCTGGTCGAGTATATCAAACTCCCCTGGTCGAGTATAACAAACTCACCTGGTCGAGTATACCAAAGTCCCCTGATCGAGTATAACAAAGTCCCCTGATCGAGTATAACAAAATCCGCTGATCGAGTATAACAAAGTCCCCTGATCGAGTATAACTATGGCCCCTGATCGAGTTTAACAAAGGCCCCTGATCGAGTGTAAGAAAGTCCCCTGGTCGAGTATAACAAAGGTCCCTCATCGAGTTTAATAAAGGCTCCTCATCGAGTATAACAAAGTCACCTGGTCGAGTATAACAAACTCCCCTGGTCAAGTATAACAAAGAACCCTGGTTGAGTATAACAAAGTCCCCTGATCGAGTATAACAAAGGCCCCTGATCGATTATAACAAAGGCCCCTCATCAAGTATAACAAAGTCTCCTGATCGAGTATAACAAAATCCGCTGATCGAGTATAACAAAGTCCCCTGGTCGAGTATAACTATGGCCCCTGATCGAGTATAACAAAGGCCCCTGATCGAGTGTAACAAAGTCCCCTGGTCGAGCATAACAAAGGTCCCTCATCGAGTTTAACAAAGGCCCTCATCGAGTTTAACAAAGGCCCCTCATCTTATTTAACAAAGTCCCCTGGTCGAGTATATCAAACTCCCCTGGTCGAGTATAACAAACTCACCTGGTCGAGTATACCAAAGTCCCCTGATCGAGTATAACAAAGTCCCCTGATCGAGTATAACTATGGCCCCTGATCAAGTTTAACAAAGGCCCCTGATCTAGTGTAAGAAAGTCCCCTGATCGAGTATAACAAAGGTCCCTCATCGAGTTTAACAAAGGCCCCTCATCGAGTTCAACAAAGGGCCCTGATCGAGTATAAAAAAGTCCCCTGGTCGAGTATAACAAACTCACCTGGTCGAGTATAACAAAGTCCCCTGATCGAGTATAACAGAGTCCCCTGATCGAGTATAACAAAGGCCCCTGATTGAGTTTAACAAAGGCCCCTGATGAGTATAACAAAGTCCCCTGGTCGAGTATAACAAACTCCCCTGATCGAGTATAACAAAGTCCCCTGATAGAGTATAACAAAGTCCCCTGATCGAGTATAACTATGGCCCCTGATCGAGTTTAACAAAGGCCCCTGATCAAGTGAAACAAAGTCCCCTGGTCGAGTATAACAAAGGTCCCTCATAGAGTTTAACAAAGGCCCGTCATCGAGTATAACAAAGGCCCCTCATCAAGTATAACAAAGTCTCCTGATCGAGTATAACAAAGCCCCCTGATCGTGTATAACAAAGCCCCTCATCGAGTATAACAAAGTCCCCTGATCAAGTAAAACAAAGTCCCCTGAACGAGTATAACAAAGCCCCCCTCATAGAGTATAACAATGTCCTCTGATCGAGTATAGAAAGTCCCCTGATCGGGTATAACATAGGCCCCTGATCGAGTATAACAAAGTCCGCTGATCGAGTATAACAAAGTCCCCTGATCGAGTATAACAAAGAACCCTGGTCGAGTATAACAAAGTCCCCTCATGGAGTATAACAAAGGTCCGTGATCGAGTATAACAAAGGCCCCTGATCGAGTATAACAACGTCCCCTGATCGAGTATAACAAAGTCCGCTGATCGAGTATAACAAAGTCCCCTGATCGAGTATAACAAAGTCCCCTGATCGAGTATAACAAAGTCCCCTGATCGAGTATAACAAAGTCCCTGATCGAGTATGACAAAGTCCCTGATCGAGTATAACAAAGTCCCTGAACGATTATAACAAAGTCCCTGGTCGAGTATAAAAAGGTCCCCAGAGCGCCCGTCATCGAGTATAACAAAGTCTCCTGATCGAGTATAGAAGTCCCTTGGTCGAGTATAACAAACTCCTGGTCGATTATAACAAAGTCCTCCCGATCGAGTATATAACAAAGTTCCTTTAAATCGAGTATAACAAAGCCCCTGATCGAGTATAACAAAGTCCCCTGATAGAGTATAACAAAGTGCCCTGATCGAGTATAACAATGGCCCCTGATCGAGTTTAACAAAGGCCCCTAATCGAGTATAACAAAGTCCCCTGGTCGAGTATAACAAAGGCCCCTCATCGAGTTTAACAAAGGCCCCTCATCGAGTATAACAAAGACCCTGGTCGAGTATATCAAACTCCCCTGGTCGAGTATAACAATATCCTCTGATCGAGTTTAACAATGTCCCCTGATCAAGTATAACAAAGTCCCTAAAACGATTATAATAAAGGCCCCTGATCAAGTATAACAAAGCCCCCTGATCGTGTATAACAAAGGCCCCTCATCGAGTATAACAAAGTCCCCTAATCAAGTAAAACAAAGTCCCCTGAACGAGTATAACAAAGCCCCCCTCATAGAGTATAACAATGTCCCCTGATCGAGTATAGAAAGTCCCATAATCGGGTATAACAAAGGCCCCTGATCGAGTATAACAAAGTCCGCTGATCGAGTATAACAAAGTCCCCTGATCGAGTATAACAAAGAACCCTAGTCGAGTATAACAAAGTCCCCTCATGGAGTATGACAAAGGTCCGTGATCGAGTATAACAAAGGCCCCTGATCGAGTATAACAACGTCCCCTGATCGAGTATAACAAAGTCCGCTGATCGAGTATAACAAAGTCCCCTGATCGAGTATAACAAAGTCCCCTGGTCGAGTATAACAAAGGCCCCTCATCGAGTTTAACAAAGGCTCCTCATTGAGTATAACAAAGTCCCCTGGTCGAGTATAACAAACTCACCTGGTCGAGTATACCAAAGTCCCCTGATCGAGTATAACAAAGTCCCCTGATCGAGTATAACTATGGGCCCTGATCGAGTTTAACAAAGGCCCCTGATCTAGTGTAAGAAAGTCCCCTGGTCGAGTATAACAAAGGTCCCTCATCGAGTTTTATTAAGGCCCCTCATCGAGTATAACAAAGTCACCTGGTCGAGTATAACAAACTCCCCTGGTCAAGTATAACAAAGAACCCTGGTTGAGTATAACAAAGTCCCCTGATCGAGTATAACAAAGGCCCCTGATCGAGTATAACAAAGGCGCCTCATCAAGTATAACAAAGTCTCCTGATCGAGTATAACAAAATCCGCTGATCGAGTATAACAAAGTCCCCTGGTCGAGTATAACAAAGGTCCCTCATTGAGTTTAACAAAGGCCCCTCATCGAGTTTAACAAAGGCCCCTCATCGAATATAACAAAGTCCCCTGGTCGAGTATATCAAACTCCCCTGGTCGAGTATAACAAACTCACCTGGTCGAGTATACCAAAGTCCCGTGATCGAGTATAAAAAAGTCCCCTGATCGAGTATAACAAAATCAGCTGATCGAGTATAACAAAGTCCCTGATCGAGTATAACTATGGCCCCTGATCGAGTTTAACAAAGGCCCCTGATCGAGTGTAAGAAAGTCCCCTGGTCGAGTATAACAAAGGTCCCTCATCGAGTTTAACAAAGGCTCCTCATCGAGTATAACAAAGTCACCTGGTCGAGTATAACAAACTCCCCTGGTCAAGTATAACAAAGAACCCTGGTTGAGTATAACAAATCCCCTGATCGAGTATAACAAAGGCCCCTGATCGAGTATAACAAAGGCCCCTCATCAAGTATAACAAAGTCTCCTGATCGAGTATAACAAAATCCGCTGATCGAGTATAACAAAGTCCCCTGATCGAGTATAACTATGGCCCCTGATCGAGTTTAACAAAGGCCGCTGATCGAGGGTAACAAAGTCCCCTGGTCGAGTATAACAAAGGTCCCTCATCGAGTTTAACAAAGGCCCCTCATCGAGTTTAACAAAGGCCCCTCATCGAATATAACAAAGTCCCCTGGTCGAGTATATCAAACTCCCCTGGTCGAGTATAACAAACTCACCTTGTCGAGTATACCAAAGTCCCCTGATCGAGTATAACAAAGTCCCCTGATCGAGTATAACTATGGCCCCTGATCGAGTTTAACAAAGGCCCCTGATCTAGTGTAAGAAAGTCCCCTGGTCGAGTATAACAAAGGTCCCTCATCGAGTTTAACAAGGCCCCTCATCGAGTTTAACAAAGGGCCCTGATCGAGTATAACAAAGTCCCCTGGTCAAGTATAACAAACTCACCTGGTCGAGTATAACAAAGTCCCCTAATCGAGTATAACAGAGTCCCCTGATCGAGTATAACAAAGGCCCCTGATTGAGTTTAACAAAGGCCCCTGATCGAGTATAACAAAGTCCCCTGGTCTAGTATAACAAACTCCCCTGATCGAGTATAACAAAGTCCCCTGATAGAGTATAACAAAGTCCCCTGATCGAGTATAACTATGGCCCCTGATCGAGTTTAACAAAGGCCCCTGATCAAGTGAAACAAAGTCCCCTGGTCGAGTATAACAAAGGTCCCTCATAGAGTTTAACAAAGGCCCGTCATCGAGTATAACAAAGTCCCCTGGTCGAGTATAACAAACTCCCCTGGTCAAGTATAACAAAGAACCCTGGTTGAGTATAACAAAGTCCCCTGATCGAGTATAACAAAGTCCCCTGATCGAGTATAACAAATCCCCTGAACGATTATAACAAAGGCCCCTGATCGAGCATAACAAAGTCCCTTGAACGATCATAACAAAGGCCACTGATCAAGTATAACAAAGCCCCTGATCGTGTATAACAAAGTCTCCTGATAGAGTATAAAAAGTCCCCTGATCGAGTATAACAAAGTCCCCTGGTCGAGTATATCAAACTCACCTGGTCGAGTATAACAAAGTCCCCTGATCGAGTATAACAAAGTCCCCTGATCGAGTATATCAAACTCCACTGATCGAGTATAACAAAGTCCCCTGATCGAGTATAACAAAGTCTCCTGAACGATTATAACAAAGGCCCCTGATCGAGTATAACAAAGTCCCTTGAACGATTATAACAAAGTTCCCTGATCGAGTATAACAAAGCCCCCTGATCGATTATAACAAAGTCTCCTGATAGAGTATAAAAAGTCCCCTGATCGAGTATAACAAAGGCCCCTGATCGAGTTTAACAAAGGCCCCTGATCGAGTATAACAAAGTCCCCTGATCGAATATAACAAAGGCCCCTGATCGAGTTTAACAAAGGCCCCTCATCGAGTAGAACAAAGTCCCCTGGTCGAGTATATCAAAGTCCCCTGGTCGAGTATAACAAAGTCCCCTGATCGAGTATAACAAAGTCCCCTGATCGAGTATAACAAAGTCCATTGAACGATTATAACAAAGGCCACTGATCAAGTATAACAAAGCCCCTGATCGTGTATAACAAATCCCCCTCATCGAGTATAACAAAGTCCCCCGGATCAAGCATTACAAAGTCCCCTGAACGAGTATAACAAAAGTCCCCCTGATCGAGTGTAACAAAGTCCCTCACCGAGTATAACTTGTAAAGTTCCCTGATCGAGTATAAATAAAGCCTCAGAGAAGTATATAACAATGTCCCCGATCGAGTAGCAAAGTCCTTCATCGGGTATAACAAAGTCCCCTGATCGAGTATAACAAAGTCTCCTGAACGATTATAACAAAGGCCCTGATCGAGTATAACAAAGTCCCTTTGAACGATTGGCAACAAAGTTCCTGATCGAGTATAACAAAGCCCCCTGATCGAGTATAACAAAGTCTCCTGATAGAGTATAAAAAGTCCCCTGATCGAGTATAACAAAGGCCCCTGATCGAGTTTAACAAAGGCCCCTGATCGATATAACAAAGGCCCCTGATCGACTTTAACAAAGGCCCCTCATCGAGTAGAACAAAGTCCCCTGGTAGAGTATTTCAAAGTCCCCTGGTCGAGTATAACAAAGTCCCCTGATCGAGTATAACAAAGTCCCCTGATCGAGTATAACAAAGTCCATTGAACGATTATAACAAAGGCCACTGATCAAGTATAACAAAGCCCCTGATCGTGTATAACAAATCCCCCTCATCGAGTATAACAAAGTCCCCTGATCAAGTATTACAAAGTCCCCTGAACGAGTATAACAAAGTCCCCTGATCGAGTGTAACAATGTCCCCTCACCGAGTATAACAAAGTTCCCTGATCGAGTATAACAAAGCCCCCTCATAGAGTATAACAATGTCCCCTGATCGAGTATAGCAAAGTCCCCTCATCGGGTATAACAAAGAACCCTGGTCGAGTATAACAAAGTCCCCTGATGGAGTATAACAAAGGCCCCTGATCGAGTATAACAAAGGCCCCAGATCGAGTATAACAACGTCCCTGATCGAGTGTAACAAAGTCCGCTGATCGAGTATAACAAAGTCCGCTGATCGAGTATAACAAAGTTCCCTGATCGAGTATAACAAAGGCGCCTCATCGAGTTTAACAAAGGCCCCTGATCGAGTATAACAAAGTCCCCTGGTCGAGTATAACAAAGGCCCCTCATCGAGTTTAATAAAGGCCCCGCATTGAGTATAACAAAGTCCCCTGGTCGAGTATAACAAACTCACCTGGTCGAAAATAACAAAGTCCCTTGATCGAGTATAACAAAGTCCCCTGATCGAGTATAACAAAGGCCCCTCATCGAGTTTAAGAAAGGCCCCTGATCGAGTATAACAAACTCCCCTGATCGAGTATAACATAGTCCCCTGATAGAGTATAACAAAGTCCCCTGATCGAGTATAACTATGGTCCCTGATCGAGTTTAACAAAAGCCCCTGATCGAGTGTAACAAAGTCCCCTGGTCGAGTATAACAAAGGTCCCTCATAGAGTTTAACAAAGGCCCGTCATCGAGTATAACAAAGTCCCCTGGTCGAGTATAACAATCTCCCCTGGTCAAGTATAACAAAGAACCCTGGTTGAGTATAACAAAGTCCCCTGATCGAGTATAACAAAGGCCCCTAATCGAGTATAACAAAGGCCCCTTCATTGAGTATAACAAAGTCTCCTGATCGAGTATAACAAAGTCCGCTGATCGAGTATACCAAAGTCCCCTGATCGAGTATAACAAAGTCCCCTGATCGAGTACAACAAAGGCCCCTGATCAAGTTTAACAAAGGCCCCTGATCGAGTATAGCAAAGTCCCCTGGTCGAGTATAACAAACTCCCCTGGTCGATTATAACAAAGTCCCCTGACCGAGTATAACAAAGTCCCCTGATCGAGTATAACAAAGTCCCCTGAACGATTATAACAAAGTCCCCTGGTCGAGTATAACAAAGGTCCCTCATAGAGTTTAACAAAGGCCCGTCATCGAGTATAACAAAGTCTCCTGATCGAGTATAACAAAGTCCGCTGATAAAGTATAACAAAGTCCCCTCTATCGAGTATAACAAAGTCCCCTGATCGAGTATAACAAAGGCCCCTCATCAACTTAAACAAAGGCCCCTGATCGAGTATAGCAAAGTCCCCAGGTCGAGTATAACACACTCCCCTGGTCGATTATAACAAAGTCCCCTGATCGAGTATAACAAAGTTCCCTGATCGAGTATAACAAAGCCCCCTGATCGAGTATAATAAAGTCCCCTAATAGAGTATAACAAAGTCCCCTGATCGAGTATAAAAATGGCCCCTCATCGAGTTTAACAAGGGCCCCTAATCGAGTATAACAAAGTCCCCTGGTCGAGTATAACAAAGTCCCCTCATCGAGTTTAACAAAGGCCCCTCATCGAGTATAACAAAGTCCCCTGGTCGAGTATATCAAACTCCCCTGGTCGAGTATAACAATATCCCCTGATCGAGTATAACAAAGTCCCCTGATCGAGTATAACAAAGCCCCCTGATCGTGTATAACAAAGCCCCTCATCGAGTATAACAAAGTCCCCTGATCAAGTAAAACAAAGTCCCCTGAACGAGTATAACAAAGCCCTCCTCATAGAGTATAACAATGTCCCCTGATCGAGTATAGAAAGTCCCCTGATCGGGTATAACAAAGGCCCCTGATCGAGTATAACAAAGTCCCCTGATCGAGCATAACAAAGAACCCTGGTCGAGTATAACAAAGTCCCCTCATGGAGTATAACAAAGGTCCATGATCGAGTGTAACAAAGGCCCCTGATCGAGATTAACAAAGGCCCCTGATCGAGTATAACAAAGTCCCTGGTCGAGTATAACAAAGGCCCCTCATCGAGTTTAACAAAGGCCCCTCATTGAGTATAACAAAGTCCCCTGGTCGAGTATAACAAACTCACCTGGTCGAGTATACCAAAGTCTCCTGATCGAGTATAACAAAGTCCCCTAATCGAGTATAACTATGGCCCCTGATCGAGTTTAACAAAGGCCCCTGATCGAGTGTAACAAAGTCCCCTGGTCGAGTATAACAAAGATCCCTCATCGAGTTTAACAAAGGCCCCTCATCGAGTATAACAAAGTCACCTGGTCGAGTGTAACAAACTCCCCTGGTCAAGTATAACAAAGAACACTGGTTGAGTATAACAAAATCCCCTGATCGAGTATAACAAAGGCCCCTGATCGAGTATAACAAAGGCCCCTCATCGAGTATAACAAAGTCTTCTGATCGAGTATAACCAAATCCGCTGATCGAGTATAACAAAGTCCCCTGATCGAGTATAACTATGGCCCCTGATCGAGTTTAACAAAGGCCCCTGATCGAGTGTAAGAAAGTCCCCTGGTCGAGTATAACAAAGGTCCCTCATCGAGTTTAACAAAGGCCCCTCATCGAGTATAACAAAGTCACCTGGTCGAGTATAACAAACTCCCCTTGTCAAGTATAACAAAGAACCCTGGTTGAGTATAACAAAGTCCCCTGATCGAGTATAACAAAGGCCCCTGATCGAGTATAACAAAGGCCCCTCATCAAGTATAACAAAGTCTCCTGATCGAGTATAACAAAATCCGCTGATCGAGTATAACAAAGTACCCTGATCGAGTATAACTATGGCCCCTGATCGAGTTTAACAAAGGCCCCTGATCGAGTGTAACAAAGTCCCCTGGTCAAGTATAACAAAGGTCCCTCATTGAGTTTATCAAAGGCCCCTCATCGAGTTTAACAAAGGCCCCTCATCGAATATAACAAAGTCCCCTGGTCGAGTATATCAAACTCCCCTGGTCGAGTATAACAAACTCACCTGGTCGAGTATACCAAAGTCCCCTGATCGAGTATAACAAAGTCCCCTGATCGAGTATAACTATGGCCCCTGATCGAGTTTACCAAAGGCCCCTGATCTAGTGTAAGAAAGTCCCCTGGTCGAGTATAACAAAGGTCCCTCATCGAGTTTAACAAAGGCCCCTCATCGAGTTTAACAAAGGGCCCTGATCGAGTATAACAAAGTCCCCTGGTCGAGTATAACAAACTCA
>NW_024716955.1:0-30303 GCF_018991925.1 Homarus americanus | reverse complement strand
TATAGTTTAACCCCGTCCTCACAAGGGTTATAGATTAAACCTCGTTCTCAAGGGTTATAATTTAAACTCCTTTTCCTCAAAGGGTTATAGCTTAAACCCTCGTTCCCAAGGTTAGTTTTAAACCCTTTCCACAAAGGTTATAAATTAAACCCTCGTTCACAAGAGCTATAGCCAAACCCGTCCACAAAGAGTATACATTTAAACCCTCTTCAAATGGCAATATTAAACCCTCCCTCACAAGAGTTAAAAGATTAAACCCCGTTCACAAAGGCTATAGTTTAAACCTCTCGTCCACAAGAGTTATAGTTTAAACCCTCGTTCACAAGGTTATAAATTAAAACCTTCCTCAAAGGGTTATAGATTAAACCCTCGTTCACAAAAGGGCTATAGTTTAAACCCTCGTCCACAAAGATATAGTTTAAAACCTCGTCACAAAAGGTTACAATTTAAACCCTCTTCAAAAGGGTTATAGATTAAACCCTCGTCACAAAGATAACTTAAACCCTCGTTCACAAGGGTTACAAACCACCTTCCTCAAGATAGCTTAAACCCCCTCGTCCTCAAAGAGTTATAGATTAAACCCTCTCTCACAAAGTAAAGTTTAAAACCTCGTCCAAAAGAGTTAAGATAATTTAAACCCTCTCCACAAAAAGTTATAAATTAAACCCTCCCTCACAAGGGTTATAGTTTAAACCCTCTCCACAAAGAGTTATAGTTTAAACCCTCGATCACAAGAGTTATAATTTAAACCCTTTTCCTCAAAGAGTTATAGATTAAACCCTCGTTCACAAGGGTTATAGTTTAAACCCTTTCATCAAAGGGCTATAATTTAAACCCTCATCCTCAAGGTTATAGTTTAAACCCCGTTCACAAGGGTTATAGTTTAAACCCTCATCCTCAAAGGGTTATAGTTTAAACCCTCGTCACAAGGGTTATAGATTAAACCTCGTTCACAAAGGGTTATAGATTAAACCCTCACCAAAACCCCCAACAAAACCCCCTCAAAAGGTTATAAGCAAACCCTCACCAAATAATTTAAACCCACCCCACCAAAGGTTATAGTTTAAACCCCTCACCAAAAGTTACACCTCTAAACCCTCACCACAAGGGTTATATTAACCACCGTTCACAAAGTCACAGTTCAAACCCTCACCATCAAAAGGTTATAGTTTAAACCCTCGTCCCCAAGGTTAATTTTAAACCCTGTTCAGCTGTATGGGTTATAATTTAAACCCTTCTCAAAGGGTTATAGTTTAAACCCTCGTCCTCAAGGGTTAAGAGTTTAAACCTTTCGTTCTCGGGGCATGGTAAGAGCTTAAACCTCGTTCTCAGCAAGTGTTAAGAGTTTAAACCCTCGTTCACAAGGGTTATAATTTAAAACCCTCGTCTGCTGTAAAGGGTTATAATTTAAACTCCTTTTCTCAAAGGGTTGCAGTTTTAAAACCCTCGTCCACAAGGTTATAATTTGTTCTTTTCCCTCAAAGGGTTATAATTTAAACCCCCGTCCACAAAGGTTAAACTTAAACCCCTCCCCCAAAGGTTATAATTTATCTTCCCACAAGGGTTACAGTTTAAACCCCGTCCAAAATGGTTATAGATTAAACCCTCATCCTCAAGGGTTATAAATTAAACCCTCGTCCTCAAAGGTTACAGTCTAAACCTCGACTCAAGGGTTATAGTTTAAACCCCGTCGTCAGCGGTTATAGGATTAATCCTCGTCCATAAAGGATCTATATTTTTACCGTATTTCAATAGCCAGCCAGCTATTCTCCTTCCTATCATACCTGTACTGTACTTTACCTGAGTGATTCATTGTTTAGATTCCCAAGAAAATATAAACTTTGTAATTTTTGGCCTCACTCGCCTTCTTTGATTGATTGATTGGTGCTGACTTTCCATAACTCATGTATCTCTTTTATTCCTTAATTGTATACAGACCGTATAATAACTACCTTGATTACCCTCTTTGAAGATCATTGTCGTTAGCGAAGTAAAACATAACATACGAGTTCTTCCATCACTTTGTAACCATATAGCGAACTTTATCCACCTGATTAACAAAAGTCGTAGAACATTATCCCTATTATCTACAGTGTGATTTATCTGGTCTTCAGAAATAAATGGAAATAAATGATAAACGTTTATATATATATTTATTTCAGTGATATTTTGTCCAATGGAAATTTTGGAACCAAACTAAATTATCGTAACTTAACCCAACTTTTGAAAATAATTCGATTTGTTTACATGAAATGAACCAACTAAATTCTCTTTCTTCATTATTAATAACGAATACACACACACAAAAAAAAGGTAAATTAATCAAACTCCTAAATCTGGGATAATCTAACTGGTGAATTTTCCTGACAGTCTTTGGGAAATTCAAATATCCAAACGGAACCGCCTAACGATTTTAACTGACTTAGCAACATTTAAATCTTCGGAGGTGTTGAATTTGAACTGAAAAAAGGATATTGTGTGTATTTCTCTCTGCCTGTCTGTCAATGTCTGTCTGTCTCTGGACATAAAAATTACTACACTTCCTCACTCTACTAATTTTCTGTCGGCATTAAAAGCAGTAAAAAAATATATACACATATATAAAATACAGTTTTGCTAAGAAAAAAACCAGACAATATACAAACACCAACATTATAATATCATTTACATAAACATAACGTTAATCACCCATATGTTTATATATCTATTAAATGCAAATGAGAAAATAGTAAAAACAAACTCACTATGAAAACACAGACCATACCACCAACAAACCACAACAACCACACAAAAACATTTCAAACGAGAGAGGAAAAGAGATGGTGACGGATACAAGGGTTTGATGAGAAATCCTAAACTCTAACGAGGAGGTTACCACACACACCTCGTTGCCGTATATGAAGTTCTGTCAATCAGTGAAATAATATGACCTCCACGCTCATACTCCTCCTACTCCTCCCTCCCTCCCCCCCCCTCTCTCCATCTCACTCCTCCTTCCCCTTCTTCATTCCTACTCTTCCTCCCACTCTTTTCCCATCCCCATCCTTCTCTTCTCATCCTCCTCTCTTCCCTCTTCCTCCCTCTCCTCCTCATCCTCTTCTTTCTTTCTCTCTCCTACTCTCCCTCTCCTCCTACTCTCTCCTTTTCTCCTACTCTCTCCCTCTCCTACTCTCCTTCTCCTACTCCTTCTCCTACTCTCTCCTCCTACTCTCTCCTTCTCCCACTCTCTCCTCCTTTCTCCTACTACTCCTTCTCCTACTCTCTCCTCCTACTCTCCTTCTCCCACTCTCCCTCCTACTCTCCTCTTCTCCCACTTCCTTCCTACTCTCTCTCCTTCTCCTACTCCTTCTCTCCCATCACTCTCCCTTCTCCTACTCCTTCTCCTACTACTCTTCTCCTACTCTCCTTCTCCTACTCTCCTTCTCCTACTCTCCCTTCTTCCTACTCTCTCCCTCTCCTACTTCCTTCTCCTACTCTCTCCTTCTCCTACTCTTCTCCTTCTCTCCTACTCTCCCCTTCTCCTACTCTCTCCTCTCCTACTCTCCTTCTCCCTACTCTCTCCCTCTCTCCTACTCTCCCTCCCACTCTCTCCTCCCACTCTCTCCCCTCCCTCCTCTCTCCTTTCCTCCTACTCTCCCTCTTCTCCTCTCTCCCTCCTCTTTTCCCCACCCCCCACCCTCCCTCACCCTCTCCCCCACTCCCTCCGTCCCCCGCCCTCCAAATGAAGCCTCGTGGTATAAATGAGAGAGCCAGCCGCCGTAACACAAGGCTGCCAACATTTTCATCAAGGATTCACCGAGGCTTCACGCGCGGCCAGATTAAGTTCTGAACGGAATTTACCTCACCAAACCTGACACGAATAATCCTCTAGGGCAATGCATTATTCTGACATGATAGATGGATAAATGCTGACATAGATGGATAAATGCTGACATGATAGATGGATAAATGCTGACATGATGGATGGATAAATGCTGACATGATAGAGATAAAAATCTGTCATGATAAATATATAAATTCTGACACGATAGATGAACCAATCTGACAGCTCTCCTCTCTCTCTCTCTCTCTCTCCCCCCCCCTCTCTCTCTCTCTCTCTCTCTCCCTGGTAATTCATACACAAGTCCTGTCCTCACTTTATTCAATAAATTCTCCCTGAACAGCCTCACTCCCGGCTGGGTGATGTATGGTGTCGCATTTACTGATGTATACGTGTAGGTAGGAGAAGAGAGAGAGAAGGAGAAAGAGAGAGGATAAGAGAAATGGAAGGGGAGAGGGAGGAGCATGTGTATCTCTCTCTCTCCTCTCTCTCTCTCTCTCTCTCTCTCCGAACTAGTTATATGTATGGGGGCGGGGGCAGGGGGGTGGCGTGGGCGGGCGGGGCAGGGGGTTGGTAAGAGGGCAGTGAAGGGTGGCGGGCTAAATATCTTAGGAGACATTGAATTAAAGCAATAGACTTCATAGTAATTACCTTAATGAACCAACACTTACCTGGGGAGCACAACTAACTCACCTAGCTGTTTGTAAGAGGAATTTGTTTGTAATTAGTGGAGATGTTTTGAGTCTCCGGATCACCTGAGGATTAGCACCACCTCAGTTTATGTGACCTTATGCTCGACACCCTAACACTGTGCTCTACCAAAGGTGTTAGGTTAGGTTAGGTTAGGTTAGGTTAGGTTAGTCTTGTCTTAAGGTAAAATATGCTGAGGAATAATGAGTCTTTATATGATCCAAATTACCTTAATATCACAAGAAAGAAAACCTCGTAAGTATGTACAATTCCACCCCCACCCCACCCCACCCCCAGGTAATATTTTCGGGTTTTCGCAGAATAGCCTTAAGTAGATAATATGCAGATGAGCCAAAGTTGAAGTTTGTTTAGTTTCTTATCTAATTATAAAAGAGACAAAAATATAATTATATACACAGTTTCTAAATTAAGATATATTGATTTATGGTGTGAATAAATTATCGTGTTTGGGTTAACGAAATAACGTACAATTTATTAAAAGACTAAATTAAAATAAATAAATATCTTACCTACGAGACTACTTCATTGTGGTGCTTGAATTTATTTTTTCTTAATATCACGTAAGTGGAGAGGAAATAAATTATCACGCGACTTATCTTGATTAGGATTTGAGTTATTATGGCGCAATTGTTGTGTTAAGGAGTTTGGGGGAAAAATATATTGTAATAGGGAGAAAATGGATATGTGCAGTTGGGACAAAATTCGCTGAACAGTTACCTAAGTAGTTGAAGAATAATTGAATTTTAACATAGTGTTTATATATATTTACTCTGATTTTTATTTGTATTATAGTGTTATTGTTTGTTTATATATAAGTCTGACATAATATAATGTAACATTCACCACATTACCTACCCCTCCCACCCCCCTTCACCACCACCCAGACCCAGGAGATGCAAGATTGTGTCCAGGGAATTTTTGGTCATGAATACATTATCTCCAACTACGAACTTTATAAATATTTCATAAAACAAACAAAATAAAAGACTTAATACATATTATATTATTTTTTCGAATATTCCAACAAAAATCATGAGACTTTCAGGAATCTATTAAGCCATATTAAAAATGTGAGATATATATATTTTTATAATAGGTTATTTTTATTTAGGTGTTATGTAAAAAAATAAAAAATCTGAAAAATACAGGTACATGATTCTTAAATAGATTCATTTTTCACCTGATAGACATTTTGTGTTCAGGTTTTCCAAACAATTTTAACAGAAAAGAGACATTGAAAATTATGTATACAGTTTATGCTAATTTTCTACATAATATTATTTTAGGTAGACACGTCTTGAGTTCTAATTAATATATCATTATTTTAAATATCGTCTGCTTATGTGTGTACTTTCATCTCCGTATGTGCACGTAATACATCGGTATACTTTCATACATATAAGTTGACGTTCGTTTGTTAAATGTGAACCAACGTACATTAATATACAATTTAAAATAAACATATTTAATTAATTTTGTACACAATTAACTGCAGAAATTATGAAAACATTATTTAATTACAACAAATACATACATTCACAAATACATTAAGTCCCTCACAGAAAAAAAACATTTATACTTATGGCTGCTGGTGATCAATTTAGAAGAGTGGCAGTGGTAGTGATGGAGGAGAGTCCTGCGGGCTCGTTATTGAACTCTAGGTGGTGTATGGTAAGAGGTGATGGATACATCTCTCTCTCTCTCTCTCTCTTCTTTCACTACCTGTAACACACAGGAACATTTCATTGTAAACCACTTACGGGTAACAGAAATTTAGTGTTAAAGAGAGATGAAGGAGGTCCGTGAGAAAGACAAAATGAGAGAGAGAATACGAATAAATGGATAGAGACAGAGAGAGACAGACATGACGTTTTATCAATAGAAGGCTATAGAAGTACAGATAGATTGAGGGAAAAAAAATTGGCAGACAACTTGGCCGAAAGATATGGGAGACAAAGAGACATGTGGGCAGAGAGAGGGAGTAAAGAACATTGTGTGTATAATAAGAATAACTGTTATTATCATTAACGGGTTATTGAAAGAACAGGGCAGCTAAAGGCTGAAAATAGGTGCATAATGTGTGAATGTGGAGTCATACACACTTTATACTGATTGTAGGTCATGTATGTATGTATGTAAACCTACAATAGAGGTAAAAACGAACGACAATATTTTATGTACACTATACAGTACAAACCTTCTCTCTCTCTCTCATCATCGTCCCCGGATTATTTTCACCACACTGAGTAATTCCTCATAAGTCAATTAACTTCGTAGAGAGAGAGAGAGAGAGGAGAATGAAAGAGATAAAGGAAGGAAGGAGTGTGAAAAGGAAGAGAATGAGAGGGAGGGAGTAACATGTAGAGTAGGGCGTGAAGAGTGAAGTTAAAATACTCCATAAAGAATTAAATGGAAGTTGTTGCTTATTTAGAATATCCACGTTTTGCTGTCTCTGTCTGTCGATCTGTCTACCTGTCTCTGGCCGGCTGACTGTCCATTAGTCTTTATTTCTGTCTGTCTGTCTGTTTGTTTGTTTTCATATTTCGTGTTTTAATTTGTCTGTCTGAATTTCTGGTTCCTTGTGTGTATGTATGTATGTATGTATGTATGTACAGTATGTATGTATGTATGTATATGTATGTATGTATGTATGGCTAACTGCTGTGTGTGGGGGCTGTTGCTGTGTCATGTCGAAGGTAAACTTTATTGGCGAACGATTATTTTGATTGCTGGGGGCGTCATGTGTTACTGTGTTTTATGGAAGTTGTTTATATTTTCCTCTTCTCTCTCTCTTTTTCTCTCTCTCTCTCTCTCTCTCTCTCTCTCTCTGTGTGTGTACATGTAGTACACAGTAGATTAAATGGCAAACGGTAAAATAAACAGTTGACAGTAGACGCAGACAGGCAAAAGACAGAAACAGAGCTAGGGGAAGAGAGAAACAAAAAGAGAGAGAGAGAAGGAGAGAGAGATACCCTTGAATCAGCCTAAGCCTCCCGGTATTAATTTAAAGGAAGTCAAGAGGAATTGTGATATAGAGACAAAGGACAAAATATTGGAATTTTACTCTGATTCCACAATATAACTCTGAGCGGCTGTGGCATTTGTTTCTCCTCTTCTGCCTTTTTTCTTCTTTATCCTTTCCCTGTTCTTTTTTATTTTCCTTTATTTCTTCTTGCTCTTCTTTTCTTCTTTTTTCTTTTTTCCTCTTCTTTCCTCCACCTCTTCCCTCCTCCCTTCTGCTCTTCCTCTCTTCTTTATTTCTTTTACCTTTCTTCTTTTTCCTCCTCTTCTTCCTCCACCGCTTCATCTTCCTCCTCCTCCTATTACCCACCACCTCCACACACACACACACACCCACTACACACATACCCCCACACTGACAACAGTAATGTAACCCTCAGTAATACCCAATGAAAAATATCCTCTTAATCAGTGTTACCACACCCGCGGCTAAGACAACACGCCAGATGGTCTCCGTTATACCTCGCCTATCTGGCAACACCTGTCAGGAAGCACAGTAATAGTGAAACATAATTAAAGCATAACTCTGCCCTCCCGTCTTTAAATATATCTTATGAATAGCACAAGTTTCACCCGAGTTCTGCTCATTAGTGGTGTGATTCAAGTGGCGATTGTGTAAAAGTAGCTTAGTATATTATGAAGTTTTATTGCCAATCTGATAAAAGTGGTCTTCCATGTTTACGACTGTCCAAGGAAAAAGTTTATTTATGTAATTTTGGTTGTAATATTCATGTTGTTCTTAATCTAACGTTTTATTTTTTCACTTATATATATATATATATATCTTGATAAAATCACACGGGAAAATGGAAACAACGGAGTACCTTAGTTTCGTCTTTATTCAAGACATCTTCAGAGGCAACTAGATTACATGGACAGAGAGAGGCTTAAATATACAGGGTGACCCTAAAACATGAGGTCAGGTCATAATGATGACATCCACTAATCCCCACACCAACACAACCGTAGAGGAGCTTAAGAGAAGGGTGGTGACGTGACTAGACAGGTCAGGTCAGAAAAAGGGACCCACAAAATAACTGTCATACATCAAGATCAAAGGTTTTCAAAGCAGTTAACCTTGGGCCACTGACAAATAAATTTATGTAACATATTATCAGTTTTGAACTGACCATCACTAAGGTTTATTGATTTTAATTCCTTAATCAAACTAGCTTCAACCAGAAGTCTTTCTGTGACACAAGATGATTTGAATACTTCTAAGCTTTTTTCCCAAGCAATGGGGTGATTATTATTCCTAACATGAACGAACAAGGCCTCTACGGTTGTGTTGGTGTGGGATTAGTGGATGTCATCATTATGACCTGACCTCATGTTTTTAGGTCACCCTGTATATTTAAGCCTCTCTCTGTCCATGTAATCTAGTTGCCTCTGAAGATGTCTTGAATAAAGACGAAAGCTAGGTACTCCGTTGTTTCCTTTTCCCGTGTGATTTATCAAGATTTATCTTATCCACGTTTTCATTGTGGATTTACATGAAAATATATATATATATATATATATATATATATATATATATATATATATATATATATATATATATATATATATATATATATATATATATATATATATATTCCCTTGGCAAGGATTCATTTAAGCAATTGCAGATCAGCAACTGAGCCAACGTAACGAGCGGATCTTTCCCATTTTCGTTCCAATATTACGCTAAGGAGAGTTATAAGAAAGAAGACTTTTAAACCACCTGTTAGCCATTTTGTGGGGAGAGGGGCTGAGGGGAAGAGGTGGGGGGTTGAGGAAAGGAGAGGAAGGGAGCAGAGGGTTCATTATATCCCATTAAGTGAGAGCATTAGAATGACAGGCCATTAATTTTGTATATATATTTTAATATTTCTCAGAGTATTTTCCCTACAGCAGTTCTTAGATAGATAGACTCGTCAAACAAGTTTGAATTAATTCAGCATGCATACAGACAGCTCGTATACACTACACATAGACAGTACTGTACAGGTATACACTACACATAGACAGTACTTGTATACACTACACATAGACAGTACTGTACAGGTATACACTACACATAGACAGTACTGTACAGGTATACACTACACAGTACTGTACAGGTATACACTACACATAGACAGTACTGTACAGGTATACACTACACATAGACAGTACTGTACATGTATACACTACACATAGACAGTACTGTACAGGTATACACTACACATAGACAGTACTGTACAGGTATACCACACACAGACAGTACTGTACAGGATATACACTACACATAGACAGTACTGTACAGGTATACATTACACATAGACAGTACTGTACAGTGTACAGGTATACACCACACATAGACAGTACTGTACAGGTATACCACTACATAAACAGTACTGTACAGGTATACACCACAAAAAGTACTGTACAGGTATACACCACACATAGACAGTACTGTACAGGTATACACCACACATAGACAGTACTACAGGAATACACTACACAAACAGTACTGTACAGGTATACACTACACAAACAGTACTGTACAGGTATACACTACACAAACAGTACTGTACAGGTATAAACTACACATAAGCAGTACTGTACAGGTATATAAACAATGACCTATAATATGATACAAAAAATAATTTAAGACAATTCTAAAATGGGATTAATGCTCTCTATATATTTTTTCTTGTGCTAATGTTATAAATTAAATACGTGTTTTTATATCAAGTCTTAATGAAAGAAAACCGCTTTATGGAACTTCCTGACTAAAATTACATTCTTTTTAACAATCTTTAATGTATTTTATCATTTTATTTACCCTAACTCGAGTATGGTGGTTAAAATATATTCTCTCTCTCTCTCTCTCTCTCTAAATTATATTATTTTATTTTATTATTTTGTTTTCCTTGGCATTATTATTTTTCAAAGAGATTTATAAATAATCCCTAAGCACATAAATCCTCTTATACCTTTTATACATATTTTTAATTTTAAGGAAAAACATTTATGGTAAAAATCTCATTCGTTTTATGTGTTTGACGAGGAAAAAATAGGTAGATGTGGGGGTTACTTTTTGGATGAGAATTTTGAGATTTTCTGAGAAGGGAGGAGGAGAGAGAGGGAGGAGGAGAAGTTAGGAAAGAAGGTGGAGAGAGTGAGAGAGAGAGAGGGGGAACTCGACGGAAGAGGCACGTGGGGAGTTGATGGAAAGGGTACACACATGCACGCGCACGCACGCACACACGCACACACACACACGCACGCACGCACACACGCACACACACACGCACGCACACACACACACACACACACACACACACAGAAAAAATGATATACCTACTCTCTCGCACACTAATTGCCAACACTCCCTGATAATTACAAAGTTTCCTACAATATTGCAAAGGTTTGGGGAAATTGCAAAGGTTTCCAGGAAAATTGCAAAGGTTCCAGGAAAAGTAGAAATATTTCCAAAAAGTGCAAAAGTTTCCAGGAAAATTAAAAATTTTAACAGGAAAAAATGCAAAAGGTTAAGGAAAATTGCAAAGGTTTCAGGAAAATTGAAAAAGGTTCCATGAAAATTGAAAAGTTTCCAGGAAAATTTAAAAAGTTTCCAGGAAAATTGAAAAGTTTCCAGGAAAATTGCAAAGATTTCCAGGAAAATTGCAAAGGTTTCCAGGAAAATTGAAAAAGTTTCCAGGAAAATTGTTAAGTCTTCCGGACGAGCAAGTTGCAATACACGGCAGCAAGAGAAAGACAACTCCGTCACATTGTTTAAAAGTCTTACATTGTCCAACCCAGTTGTATTAACTTCCCCTGTCGTGTGCCATGACCAGAGGGGAGAGAGAGAGGAGACATCATTATATATCATACATTATAGATTATCAAACATCATCATACATCATAATGTTATTCTTAAGCCCGGTGCTTCAGTGAGTGAGTGAGTGTTCTCTCTCTCTCTCTCTTTTCATTAATGGTAAACTGACCGTGAAACAAAACACTTTTCACCTTAATTTTTTTATCGTACATAGAAAAACGGAAGTTAGTTTGTTTGCCTGAACTGACGATATTAAGTTATGGAGTTAATT
Organism: Homarus americanus; assembly: GCF_018991925.1. NCBI lineage: Eukaryota > Metazoa > Arthropoda > Malacostraca > Decapoda > Nephropidae > Homarus > Homarus americanus. The sequence continues at coordinate 18,675 of NW_024716955.1, read as the reverse complement.
CAATGTGGCTTTGATGTTCTTCTAGCAACCGAATACCGACGATAACTGTAGACATCGTTTATTTTATAGTGATAATAATAAACAGATGTCATTTTATGTTATTTTAAAGTGAAATATGTGATAGGTCTCTGAGTGTCACTAGTCTCTTCCTCCCTCTCCAGTTTGTTGGTTTTAAGTGTTTGGAATGTGTTTACAGACGGCTCTTGTTATAACGTCACGTGGCTAGTGTTTATGTTCTACACATATCAGCTGTTTTTGTTGTGTCGTCAGCTGACTCCCCAACAGCTGTTTTTGTTGTTGTGTCGTCAGCTTACTCCCCAACAGCTGTTTTTGTTGTTGTGCCGTCAGCTTACTCCCCAACAGCTGTTTTTGTTGTTGTGCCGTCAGCTTACTCCCCAACAGCTGTTCACCACCACAGATTCATACCTTCATATAAACAAACCAACTATTTCCCTCACAACTCTTACACGCACCCTAGAATAAATTCCATCTGAGCTAACACCTTCTACATCCATCACCAATGTTACAGTGTAGTCGACACCAATGGAACTTTGGTCACCATTGCCAAGAAATAAAATGGTTTAGGATTTTTGGGTGTTATGCATTAAATTCCGTTTGAAATTCCTGGAACAGAAGAGAGAAACGTCTTTGTGGTGAGAGCTTTTCTGGCATGGTGCTGTGATGTAGGAGGGAGAGGGGAGAGGGAGAGAAAGAGAGGGATGGATGGAGGGAGGGAGAGAAAGAGAGGGATGGATGGAGGGAGAGAAAGAGAGGGATGGATGGAAGGAGGGAGAGAAAGAGAGGGATGGATGGAGGGAGGAGAGAAAGAAAGGGATGGATGGAGGGAGGAGAGAAAGAAAGGGATGGATGGAGGGAGGGAGAAAGAGAGGGATGGATGGAAGGAGGGAGAGAAGAGAGGGATGGATGGAGGAGGGAGAGAGAGAAAGAAGGAGGGAGAGAGGAGAAAGAGGATGGATGGAAGGAGGGAGAGAAAGAGAGGGATGGATGGAGGCAGGGAGAGAAAGAGAGGGATGGTTGGAGGGAGGGAGAGAAAGAGAGGATGGATGGAAGGAGGGAGAGAAAGAGAGGGATGGATGGAGGGAGAGAGAGAGAGGGATGGATGGAGGGAGGGAGAGAAAGAGAGGGAGGGGGAGGGAGGGAGAGAAAGAGAGGGATGGATGGAGGGAGGGAGAGAGAGAGGGATGGATGGAGGGAGGGAGAGAAAGAGAGGGATGGATGGAGGGAGAGAAAGAGAGGGATGAAAGGAGGGAGAGAGAGGGATGGATGGAGGGAGAGAGAGAGAGGGGGATGGATGGAGGGAGGGAGAGAAAGAGAGGAGGGGGGGAGGGAGGGAGAGAAAGAGAGGGATGGATGGAGGGAGGGAGAGAGAAGGGATGGATGGAGGGAGGGAGAGAAAGAGAGGGATGGATGGAGGGAGAGAAAGAGAGGGATGGATGGATGGAAGGAGGGAGAGAAAGAGAGGGATGGATGGAAGGAGGGAGAGAAAGAGAGGGATGGATGGAGGAGGGAGAGAAAGAGAGGGAGGGAGGGAGGGAGAGAAAGAGAGGGATGGATGGAGGGAGAGAAAGAGAGGGATGGATGGAAGGAGGGAGAGAAAGAGAGGGATGATGGAAGGAGGGAGAGAAAGAGAGGATGGATGGGGGAGGGAGAGAGAGAGGATGGATGGAGGAGGAGAGAGAGAGGGATGGATGGAGGGAGGGAGAGAAAGAGAGGGATGGATGGAGGGAGGGAGAGAAAGAGAGGGAGGGGAGGGAGGGAGAAAGAGAGGGATGGATGGAGGGGAGGGAGAGAGAGAGGATGGATGGAGGGAGGAGAAAGAGAGGGATGGATGGAAGGAGGGAGAGAAAGAGAGGGAGATGGAAGGAGGAGAGAAAGAGAGGGATGGAGGGAGGAGGAGAGAGAGAGAGGGATGGATGGAGGGAGGAGAGAAAGAGAGGGATGGATGGAGGGAGAGAAAGAGAGGGATGGATGGAAGGAGGGAGAAAGAGAGGGATGGATGGAAGGAGGGAGAGAGAAAGAGAGGGGATGGAGGGAGGGGAGAGAAAGAGAGGGATGGATGGAGGGAGGGAGAGAGAGAGGGATGGATGGAGGGAGGGAGAGAAAGAGAGGGATGGATGGAGGGAGAGAAAGAGAGGGATGGATGGAAGGAGGGAGAGAAAGAGAGGGATGGATGGAAGGAGGGAGAGAAAGAGAGGGATGGATGGAGGGAGGGAGAAAGAGAGGGATGGATGGAAGGAGGGAGAGAAAAGAGGGATGGATGGAAGGAGGAGAGAAAGAGAGGATGGATGGAGGGAGGAGAAAGAGAGAGGGATGGATGGAGGGAGGGAGAGAGAGAGGGATGGATGAGGAGGGAGAGAAAGAGAGGGATGGATGAGGGAGAGAAAGAGAGGGATGGATGGAAGGAGGGAGAGAAAGAGAGGGATGATGGAAGGAGGGAGAGAAAGAGAGGGATGGATGGAGGGAGGGAGAGAGAGAGGATGGATGGAGGGAGGAGAGAAAGAGAGGGATGGATGGAGGGAGAGAAAGAGGGATGGATGGAAGGAGGGAGAGAAAAGAGAGGATGGATGGAAGGAGGGGAGAGAAAAGAGGAGGATGGATGGAGGGAGGAGAGAAAGAGAGGGATGGATGGAGGGAGGGAGAGAGAGAGGGATGGATGGAGGAGGGAGAGAAAGAGAGGGATGGATGGAGGGAGAGAAAGGAGGATGGATGGAAGGAGGGAGAGAAAGAGGAGGGAGGATGGAAGGGAGGGAGAGAAAGAGAGGGATGGATGGAGGGAGGGAGAAAGAGAGGGATGGATGGAAGAAAGGAGAGAAAGAGAGGGATGGATGGAAGGAGGGAGAGAAAGAGAGGGATGGATGGAGGAGGGGAGAAAGAGAGGGATGGATGGAAGGAGGGAGAGAAAGAGAGGGATGGATGGAGGGAGAGGGAGGAGAAAGAGGGAGGGGAGAGGGAGGGAGAGAAAGGAGGGATGGATGGAGGGAGGGAGAAAGAGAGGGAGGGAGAGGAGGGAGAGAAAGGGAGGGATTGATGGAGGGAGGAGAGAAAGGAGGGATGGATGGAAGGAGGGAGAGAAAGAGAGAGGGATGGATGGAGGGAGGAGAGAAAGAGAGGGAGGGGGGAGGGAGAGAAAGGAGGGATTGATGGGAAGGAGGGAGAGAAAGAGAGGATGGAGGGAGGAGAGAAAGAGAGGGATGGATGGAGGAGGGAGAGAAAGAGAGGGAGGGGAGGAGGGAGAGAAAGGGAGGAAGGAGAGAAAGGAGGAAGGAGAGAAAGGAGGGATTGATCGAATGAGGGAGAGAAAGAGAGGGATGGATGGAGGAGGAGAGAAAGAGAGGGAGGGGGGAGGGGAGGAAGAGAAAGGGAGGAGGAGAGAGAGAGGGATGGATGGATGGAGGGAGGGAGAGAAAGGAGGGATGGATGGAGGGAGGGAGAGAAAGAGAGGGAGGGGGGAGGGAGAGAAAGGGAGGATTGATGGAAGGAGGGAGAGAAAGAGAGGATGGAGGAGGGAGGGAGAGAAAGAGAGGGATGGATGGAGGAGGGAGAGAAAGAGAGGGAGGGGGAGGAGGGAGAGAAAGAGAGGGATGGATGGAAGGAGGAGAGAAAGAGGGATGGATGGAGGGAGGGAGAGAAAGAGAGGGATGGATGGAGGAGGAGAGAAAGAGGGATGGATGGAGGAGGGAGAAAGAGAGGGATGGATGGAGGGAGGAGAGAAAGAGAGGATGGATGGAGGAGGAGAGAGAAAGAGAGGGAGGGGGGGGAGGGGAGGGAGAGAAAGAGAGGGATGGATGGAGGAGGGAGAGAAAGAGAGGGATGGATGGAGGGAGGGAGAGAAAGAGAGGGATGGCTGAAGGGAGGAGAGAAGAGTGGGATGGATGGAGGGAGGGAGAAAGAGAGGGATGGATGGATGGAGGGAGGGAGAGAAAGAAAGGGATGGATGGAAGGAGGGAGAGAAAGGGAGGGAGGGATGGATGGAGGGAGAAGAGAAAGAGAGGATGATGGAAGGAGGAGAGAAAGAAAAGGATGGAGGGGAGGGAGAGAAGAGAGGGATGGATGGAGGGAGGGAGAGAAAGAGAGGGATGGATGGAGGGAGGGAAAAAGAAAGGATGGATGGAAGGAGGGAGAGAAGGGAGGGATGGATGGAGGGAGGAGAGGAGAGGATAGATGGAAGATGTTTGGGAAGAAGGGGAAGGGAAGAATGGGAAAGGAGGCGGTAGAAATGGATAGGAGCGAGGAAGAGAGGGAGGAAATGATAGGAGGTGAGAAGAGAGAGAGAGAGAGAGAGAGAGATGGAAGAGAAGGAAGAACAGAGGGATGGTAGAGGAGAAAGAAGGAAGGGACGGAGGAGGATAGGATAGAATGAACTAGGAAAGGAGAGGAAGGAGGAAGAATAAGAAAGAAACAGATATTAAACAAGAATAACTGTCACGACACATATTGCCTCACAGATGTGCTAACTCATAAGGGATTCGAACCTTGGACTACAAAGCTTTCGGCCTAGTTTTGTAACCACTCCGCCATTAATTCCTACACACACACACATATACACACACACACACACATTATAACATACTCACCTCAATCATCACAATACACTCGCCAACACAACACACTCATCAACACAACGCACTCGCCAACACAACACACCTACCCATCACAGCACACTACCATCACAACACACCACCACTACAACACACCCATCAAACGCACTCAACACAACACACCCACCATCACAACACACTCACCATCACAACACACTCACCAAAACAACACCCCTCCATCAAACATCCCACACAACACACCAGTACAACACACATCAACAAACACCCAACACAACGCTGCCAACACAACACACCACCATCACAACACACCTCCATCACAACACACCCGCATCACAACACATCACCACAACACACCCCATCACAACACACTCACCAAAACAACACACCCTCCATCACAACACACCATCACAACACACCTCCGCAACACACTCATCAACACAACACACTCATCAACACAACGCACTCGCCAACACAACACACTCACCATCACAACACACTCACCATCACAACACACCCTCCATCACAACACACCCTCCATCAACAACACACCCTCCATCACAACACACTCCGCACATCACAAAACACCGCCATCACAACACACCCCCATCGCAACACACTCGCCATCGCAACAACCCATCGCAACACACCGCATCGAACACCTGCATCGAAAACACCTCGCCATCGCAACACACTCGCCATCGCAACACACACCTCGCCATAACAGCACACTCACCATCATAAGTCACCATCGCAACACACCTCACCATCGGAACACACTCACCATCACAACACACTCACCATCACAACACACTCACCATCGCAACACACTCCACCATCGCAACACACTCACCATCGCAACACACTCGCCATCGCAACCACTCATCATCGCAACACACTCATCATCGCAACACACCATCATCGCAACACACCTATCATCGCAACACACTCACCATCGCAACACACTCGCCATCGCAACACACCCCGCCATCGCAACACTCGCCATCGCAACACACCTCCTACCACCAAACACACCTCCATCACAACGCACCCACCATCACAACACACTCACCATCACAACACACCACCATCGCAACACACTCACCATCACAACACACTCACCATCGCACACACATACACCATCATAACAGTCACCATCGCAACACACCCACCATCACAACACACCTCACCATCACAACACACTCACCATCACAACACACTCACCACCATCATAACAGTCACCATCACAACACACTCACCATCAGAACACACTCACCATCACAACAACACACTCACCATCACAACTCACCACTATCACAAACACACTCACCATCACAACACACTCACTATCACAACACACTCACTAACACAACACACTCACCATCACAACACACTCACCATCACAACACACTCACCATCGCAACACACCCACCATCGCAACACACTCACCATCGCAACACACTCACCATCACAACACTCACCATCGCACACACTGCCACAACACACTCACCATCACAACACACCACCATCGCAACACACCTCCATCACAATGCACTCACCATCACAAACACACTCACCATCACAACACACCCTCCATCACAACACACTCACCATCACGATGCACCTACCATCACAACACACTCCTACCATCATAAACACACTCACCATCACAACACACTCACCATCACAATGCACCCACCATCGCAACACACCTATCATCACAACACACCACCATCACAACACACTCACCATCACAACACTCACCATCACAACACACACTCACCATCACAACACACCCCTCCATCACAATGCACTCACCATCACAACACACTCACCAACACCAAGAGATAAGACAAAGCTTCTAATCTCAACTTGTCTCACCGCAAGAGACAAACACCTGAGAGAAAAAATTGCAGAGCGAGAGATAGTGTGTCGGATATGTCTTCTTTTTCTATTATTATTATTATTATTATTATTATTATTATAGAAATTAATGTAAAAAATCCAATAAATTTCGATTTTTGTATTTCCAATTCTTCTGATTCAACCTGATTTTTTATTAGAGAGAGAGAGAAAAGAGAGAGAGAGAGAGAGAGAGAGAGAGAGATAAATGGATTGAAGGAGGAAAAAATCATACAAAAACTCAGGTTAATAAAAAAGAAGAATGATGATGACCGGGGAAGACTGACAGATGAGGGAATCTCAAGAAGGCGAGGGATAACAGCTGGTTGTTTGTCGTCACCCCAACACCAGGTTATCCCCACCTCACCGCAACACACACTTCACAATCTAAATAAAATCCTACGTTAATATCCTCCCCTAACCTAACCTAACCTAACTGACGCTACGTGGTAAAATTTATGTATACATATAATGTTTGTGTGTGTGACTAGGGTTGTCGCCCCCTGGGGTGTAATAAATTAATTAAATCATAAATAATTAGCCCAGCATGACTAAACAGTGGCTCTCAAGCAGCAGATGCCCGTAGTGGGGTGTTAAGCTTGAGAGATAAGTCACAATGTCCGGAAAGACCTCAGTAACTCCATTCCATCCCCTGGCTATGCCAAGTAGCTATCAAGTTCCTTCAGTTGAGGAGCTTGTGGATGATTAATGCCTCCATAGTGACCAAGTCTGACTAAGACTCACCAAGAACTGTCCCTCTTAATTGGGGTGTGGCTGTGGTGACGTCACTTTAAAATTCTAATTGATGAGTGGCCGAGTTTTTTGTACCACGTATTATCTGGTGGGAGGGGGGGGGAGGAGGGCAGTACTTTGCTATTTAAGCAGAATTTTAAATACACTCAGTCTAACACAGATGTAGAGATACAGACTTTATATCAAAGCATTTTAGAATCACAGCCTTTTTGAAATTCATTTTAGGTTCAGGTATATGCAAAAAGCAACTGACGTCTAACAGGAAGACAAACCCTGAAGGAATGGTGGGGGGGTGGGGATAAGAGGGTAGGCTAGGTGAGGTGGATGGTCAAAGGGAAAGTGATCAAAGGGAAAGATCGCTGTCTTGGCCACTGCCACCTGACCTGACGTCACCTCACGAGACCTCTAGGTATGTGACCGTGTGGTCTCCCACACCACTCCATACCCTCCTCCTCACTCCGTACCCTCCACCCACTCCATACCCTTCACCCACACCATACACTCCACCATTCCATACCCTCCACCGCCCATACCCTCCACCCACACACTCTTTACTATGATTAATAATTAATTTAAAAATATATTATTAGTTTGCATGTAACGAGTAACGATTTTTCGGATCACCTGAAGAATCGTCACCCCAGAATGTCCACCTGAAGAATTGTCGCCCCAGCCCACAGTGAAGAACATAAGAATGGAGGAAACTGCAGCGGGCCTATTATTATACTGGGCAGTCCCGTTTACACCCAGCCCCTATTATCATACAAGCATCCAACCTATGTTTGAAGCTATTCAGCATATTCGAGTTAATGATGATATTTGGTAACATGTTATTCATCCACTACTCTGTTTAAACCGAGTGTTTACTTACTTCACGCCTAAATCTAAATTTAACTAATTTGAAACCATTGTTCTGAGTTCGCTCCTGGTTGGATAGTTTGAGTGCCTTTGTAATATCCCCTTTGTTGTCGCCCCTCGCTCTACGTCTCTCGAGGTGCAAATTAAGATACTTTAACCTGTCTCTCTCAAGGTTCCTAATGCCGGGATTAGTCTTGTCATTCTCCTCTGAATTCTTTCCAGAATTCTATATCCCGTCTGTATCTGTTGACCAGAACTGAACTCGTAATCAGGTATTAGTCTCTAAGCGCAAGACTGATTTTAGGATGACCTCGCTAGTCTTGTAACTAACACTCCTCTGTATGAACCCAAGTGCTTTATTAGCCTTGTTACGAGCAAAAACACATTGTTTACTTGACAGAGTTCCTACTTATCATTACTCCTAAATCTCTCTGCATAATTAGATTTCTCTATGGCATCGTTGTTCATCTGGTATCTGGTTTTCCCTGTTTACATCTCCTATACTGGTACTTACATTTGTCACGTTGAATTTCATCTGCCATTTTTCAGACCATTCGAAAAATTTATTTAGATCTTCCTGTATGGTTTGTGAGTCTCGTCAGATTTAATAACCGTCCTATTTGAGTGTCATCAGCAAATTTACTTATGTTGCTGTCTATGCCGATATCTATGTCGTTTATGTATATAATAAATAATAATAGACGTTCCAAGTACTGGGCCTTGGGAACTCCGCCTTGATGTTGCTCCAATGGGACTTAGTGCCGTTAATGCTCACTCGCTGTTTCCTGTCCTGTAACCACGCCCTAATCCATTTAAGGATGTTACCTTTGATGCCATGTGCTTCTACCTTTCTAATTAGTCTTTCGTGAGGGACTCTGTCGAAGGCTTTACTAAAGTCGAGATATACCACATCATAATTGTGCCCCTCGTCCACCGATTCGAAAACTGATGAAAAGAATGTTAATAGATTAGTTTGACAAGAACGTCCGCTTGTGAAGCCATGCTGGGAATCATTGATCAATTGGTGCTTCCCCAGGTGATTTTGAATAGAGATTGAAATGATTGCTTCCAGTAATTTGCCTACTATTGATGTTAGACTGATTGGGCGGTAGTTAGAGGATAGTGATCTATCCCCCTTCTTGAAAATCGGTATTACATTCGCTATCCTCCAGGATGTTTTTAAGGACATGTTAAACAACTTTGCTAAGGGCATACTAAGCTCTTCCTTACATTCCTTTAATACTCTGGCAAATATCTCATCGGGACCAGGTGACTTATAAGGCTTTAGTTTGTCTATTTGCTTACTAACATCGTTACTAGTCACTACTATCTCGCTTAATTTGTTTTCTTCACTATCTCTGATTAGCGTCGATGCCTCGGGTATCATGTTTAAATTTTCGGTGGTGAAAACTGTTGAAAAATATTTATTCAAATTATTGCTCATTTCTCCGTCGTTATCAGTGAGCTCGCCGGTATCTGACCGTATTGGTCCAATCTTTTCTCGTGTTTTAGTTTGATACATTTGGTAGAATCCTTTGGGGTTTGTCTTCGCCTCCCTTGCTATCCTTACCTCATTATTCCTCTTGGCTTTCCTTGTCTCGGTTTTAACCCTACTCGCCAATATCTTATAATAATCCTGGAGGTAAATTTCGCCATGCTTTATCCTTCTACCTATAGCCTTCCTTTGGCCAATGATGTTCTTTGAATAATTATTTATCCATTTAGGGTTACTGTTGTCTGATCTGAGTTTTTTGTATGGTATGTTCTGCCTTTGTGCATTAAGTAACTCATTATTTAAATTGTCGTGGAACTCGGCAATCTCAGATCTCGTTATCAGGTCGGAGTCATCTGTCAGCTTCACGGCCAAGCGCGACACCCCCTCTCTCAGCTGCCTCTTTAAACTGTCAAAGTTTGCCCTTCTGAAATCTGGTACTTTAGTGGAATTTTCCTTACGTCTGCCCTGAAAATATAACTGGAATCTAATTTCTTTGTGATCGCTGTTGGCCAGTTCGTTCCCTACCTCGACATTGCTAATGAGGTTTTCTCTGTTCGACAGAACTAAATCGAGTATATTATTACCCCGTGTGGGTTCGGTTATATGTTGACTTAGGAAACAGTCCTGGATCGTCTCGAGAAAATCCTCTGATTCTGAGTTACCCGTAAGGTCAGTCCAATCTATTTGGCTAAGGTTAAAGTCGCCTACTATACAGACTTTGTTGTGTATGGAAGCCCTGTGCATTTCATCCCAGATAAGTCGCTCATTGACTCTATCAAGATTGGGAGGTCTATATATTACTCCTGTGATTAATTTTTCCCTACCGTCGAATAATTCTATCCAAATTGTTTCTGTATTCCGCTCAGTTTTTATTTCCTTATTTATTTCACACTTCAGATTATCCCTAACATAGATTGCTACTCCGCCTCCTTTCCTGGTCTGCCTATCGAACAATTTGTAACCCGCAATTTGGTATTCGATCTGCAACTCACGTGAGTCTAGGTTGATCCATGTTTCAGTGAATGCTATTATATCGATTTTTTCGGTACATACCAAGGCCCTAATATCATCCATTTTGTTTCTCATACTTCTACTGTATAATATGTATAATTAGGAAAGCATAAATATATTCCTTTATGTTATGCTTCTTTATTGTGATGCATATTACAAAGGGTACTGAACAGCAATGTGTTGACATAAAATTTCCAGAGGATTATCAGAAAAACGATCATGCCACATGAATTCTTGAAGGTAAGAATTTAAAAAACTTCGTTTGCAGCCACGCATGGTCTTGATGTAACTCTTGTTCTTGTTCCAATATGATTCAATCGTTTGTGTGTGCACACCAGTATTCACATCCACAAAATTGACTGAGTGGTTCACAGTTCTGTGCGTGTATCCAAGACCTTGAATATTGCGGTATGCTCTCCACTCATCACTGTGAATGACTGATCCTTGTTGAACCACTTTGAGTATTATAGGAAGAAGAGTGGCAGCATCCCTTGTCTCGACAATTTCCATGACTCCACTAACCTGAAGATTAACAACCATGGAGGGTCCTGACCCCACCTGAAGAATTGTCACCCCAGGTGTTGCCACCTGAAGATTCATCACCCCAGGATATCCCACCTGAAGAATTGTCGCCCTGCCAAACTCTGGGGTGACAATTCTTCAGGTGATCCTATTTTTGTTTTTCAATTTTATTGGAAAAATTATTAGAAAAACATAATTAATTAAAAATACTAAAAATCTTAAGTACGTTTTAAAAAGTAAATACCAAGAATGTTACTTAAGTACAGTAATCAAGTACATGTATTCAGTTACTTTACTACTCTGTGTGTGTGTGTGTGTAAATAATAATAATAATAATAATAATAATAAACGGTTTATTGAAAAAGTTTGCAGCCCGAAGGCTGAAAATATACATTGGACATAAATGACTTATTACATACATTGGTGGTTTAACAAAAGCCTTCATTAGAGAAAGGTGAAGGAACATATTGTGTGTGTGTGTGTGTGTGTGTGTGTGTGTGTGTTTCCTCTTCATAAAACATATCTAACAAGTTAACGTCTTATAATGAACACACAACCCACGCATCTTTTTCTTTGCCAAAGTAAAATTTTCCCTGATCAATTAAGATTTTTCTTTAGAAAGTCTCCCGGGGTCACTAACACCTTTCTCTCCCGAATTATCTTGTTAAGCGTGTTGGCCTTATTTTTGAGACAAATTTAACTGATGTACTTGTTTCCTTATGTAAGTCTCTCTCTCTCTCTCTCTCTCTCTCTCTCTCTCTCTCTCTCTCTTACTGTAAGTTTAGGTGTTAACTCATAGCCAATTAGTTGTGTGAACGTTATCGAAGTACCACCATTGATGTAAGTGTTAAACAGCTTCCTCGTGTTATTCCGTATTGAATCGACCTACTGTATTCTTTGTCATTGTGTATGTACTGTATATGCTCGACCAATATGACTTTGTCTGACAACTTGAGAGAGAGAGAGAGAGAGAGAGAGAGAGTCCCACAAAAACCTACTGTGTCACCAGTTTTCAGGAGTTACCCTTTAACCATTAGAGAAAATGATATACCACTGTATTACATGAGTAACTATAGAAATATTAATAAAACTTTATACGACTTTTTTTTTTTTCTTCTTCTTCTTCTTCTTGACAATTTATCTTTTTGTTGGTGAAATGAAGTTGGCGACTTGTTTTCTTCACCATCATTGATCTTGATAAGTCTTGTCTTTTACTTTACGCTACGTTAGGTTAGGTTAGCATTAGGTTAGGTTAGGTTAGCATTAGGTTGGGTTATGTTAGTATTAGGTTAGGTTAGGTTAGGATTAGGTTAGGTTAGCATTAAGTTGGTTATTCATAAGGTAAAATAAGCTGGGGACTAATCTTCATGTGGGCCTATATATTTGTAACCTGACATAAGACCAAGGTTGAGATGCTTAGGTCCTGTGGTAAGACGAAAGGAGGAAGGGGAGGGGGACTTGGATGACCCAATCAGAAGAAGACGATCACAGCGAGGAAAAAATGGAGGAAATTAGTTGAGAGAGACACGGCGTTGAGGAAATTGGTTGGGAGAGACACGGCGCTGAGGAAATTGGTTGAGAGAGACATGGGGTTGAGGGAATTGGTTGAGAGAGACACGGGGTTGAGGAAATTGGTTGAGAGACTCGGGGTTGAGGAAATTGGTTGAGAGAGACTCGGGGTTGAGGAAATTGGTTGAGAGAGACTCGGGGTTGAGGAAATTGGTTGAGAGAGACACGGGGCTGAGGGAATTGGTTGAGAGAGACTCGGGGCTGAGGAAATTGGTTGAGAGAGACACGGGGTTGAGGAAATTGGTTGAGAGAGACACGGGGTTGAGGGAATTGGTTGAGAGAGACACGGGGTTGAGGAAATTGGTTGAGAGAGACACGGGGTTGAGGAAATTGGTTGCGAGAGAGACACAGGAAGAGGAAATTGCTGAGAGAGACACAGGTTGAGGAAATTAGGAGAGAGACACGAAGGAGGAAATTGGTTGAGAGAGACACAGGGTTGAAGAAATTGAAGTAGAGAAGACACGTATTGAGGAAATTCAGTTGAGAGAGACACAGGGTTGAGGAAATTGGTTAGAGAACACGGGGTTGAGGAAATCTGTTAAGAGAGACTCGTTGAGGAAATTGGTTGAAGACACGGGGTTGAGAAATGGGAGAGAGACTGGGGTTGAGGAATTGAGAGAACAGGGTTGAGAAATTGTTGAGAGGAGACTGGGTTGAGGAACTGGTTAGAGAGACACGTAGAGGAAATCTAAAGAGAGACACAAGGTGGGGAATTTGTTGAGAGACACGGGAATGAGAAATTGGTATAGAAAGAGACACAGGGTTGAGGAAATTGGTTGAGAGAGACACAGGGTTGAGAATTGAAGAAGAGACACAGGGTTGAGGAAATTGCTGAGAGAGACACGGGGTTGAGAATTTGGTTGAGACAAGTTGAGGAAATGGTTAGAGAGACACGGGGTAGAGGAAATTGTTGGGAGAGACACGGGTTGAGGAAACTGGTTGAGAGAGACTCCCAAGGGGAAATTGTTAAAGAGAGACTCAGTTGAGGAAATTGGTTGGAGAGACAGACCTGTTGAGAAATTGTTGAGAGACACGGGTTGAGGAAATTGGTGAAGAGACACGGGGTTGAGGAAATGGTTGAGAGAGACACGGGGTTGAGAATTTGTTGAGAGACACAGGTTGAGAAATTGGTTGAGAAGACACAGGGTTGAGAAATTGGTTGAGAGAGACACGGGGTTGAGAAATTAGTTGAGGGAGACACAAGGAGGAAATTCAAGAGAGACCGGGTTGAGAAATTGGTTGGGAAGACACAACAAGGGGAAAATAGGTTGAAGAGACACAGGGTTAAGGGGAAATGTTGAGAGAGACACGGGTTGAGGAATTTGGTTGAGAGACACGGGTAAGGGAAATTGTTGAGAGAGACACGGGTTGAGAATTTAGGAGAGAGACAAGGGTTGAGGAAATTGGAAGGAGAGAACCTGTTGAGGAAATTGGTTGAGAGAGACAAAAGGAGGGAAATTGTTGAGTGAGACACAGGTTTGAGGAAGTGGTTGCAGAGAACACCATGAAGGAAATTGTTGAGAGAGACACGAAATAGGGGAAATTGGTTGAGAGAGACAGGGGTTGAGGAAATTGTTGAGAGAGACACAGGTTGAGGAAATTGTTGGGAGAGACACGGGTTGAGGAAATAGGTTAGAGAGACACAGGGTTGAGGAAGTTGAATAGAGAGACACAGGGTTGAGGAATTGGTTACTAGAGACACAGGGTTGAGGAAATTGGTTGAGAGAGACACGGGGTTGAGAAATTATTGAGAGAGACACGGGGTTGAGGGAAATTGTTAGAGGACAGGTTGAGGAAATTGAAGGAGAGAGACAGGGTTGAGAAATTGCTAGAGAGACACGGGGTTGAGGAAATTGGGTTGAGAGAGAGACACAGGTTGAGGAAACGGTTATGAGAGACACAGGGTTGAGGAAATCAAAGAGAGAGACACGAGGTTGAGGAAATTGGGTTGAGAGAGACACGGGGTTGAGGGTGGTTGAGAGAGACACAGGGTTGAGAAAACTGGTTGAGAGAGACACAGGGCTGAGGGAAGGTTGGAGAGACACGGGGTTGAGGAAATTAGTTGAGAGAGACACAAGGTTGAGGAAATTAGATGAGAGAGACTCAAAGGAGGAAATTAGTTGAGAGAGACACGGGGCTTGAGGAAATTGGTTGAGAGAGACACGGGGTTGAGGAACTGGTTGAGAGAGACCAGGGGTTGAGGAAATTCAAGAGAGACTGGGGGTTGAGGGAATTGGTTGAAGACTCAAAATGAGGAAATTAGTTGAGAGAGACACGGGTTGAGGAAATAGACGAGAAGACTCGAGGTTGAGGAAATTCTGAGAGACTCGGGGTTGAGGAAATTGTTAAGAAGACAAGGGGTTAGGGAAATTGCTGAGAAGACACAGGGTTGAGGGAATTAATTGAGAGAGACAAGTTGAAATTAAGGAGAGAGACCAAAGGAGGGAAATTGGCTGAAAGACACAGGGCTGAGAATTGGCGAAGACCAGGGTTGAGAAATTGGCTTGAGAGAGACCGGCCTGAGGGAACTAAGGAGAGAGACTCAAGTTGAGAAATTAGTGAAGACCCAGGGTTGAGAATTGAAGCTGAAGAGAGACCGCTAAGGAATTGCTAGAAGACTCAAGTTGAAAAAATGGAGAGAGACACGGGTTAAGGGTCAAGAGGAGAATGGGTTGAGGAATGCATGAGAAGACTCAAAGTTGAGGGAATTGCTGAGAGAGACCCAGGGTTGAGAAATTGCTAGAGAGACACGGGGTTAGAGAATTGCTGAGAAGACCTGCAGAGGAAATTGGTTTGGGAGAGACACAAGGCTGAGAAATTGCTGAAAAGACACAGGGGTTGAGGAAACCAAGGAGAGACCAAGGAGGAAATTGCTGAGAGAGACTCAGGGAAGGAGGGAAATTGATAAGAGAGACTAAAGGAGAAATTGGTAGAGAGACTCGTTGGAGGAAACAGAGAGAGACCAAGGAGGAAATTAGTTGAGAAGAGATCAGGGGTTGAGAATTGCTGAAGACCCGGGTTAAGAAATTGGTTAAAGACCAGGGGTTAGAAAATTGGTTTAAGAAGACACAGGGTTGAGGGAATGGTTGAGAGAGACTCGGGGTTGAGGAAATTGGTTGAAGAGACCTGGGGGTTTAAGAAACTGAAGGAGAGAGACACAAAGTTGAGAAATTGGCTGAGAGACACAGGGAATGAGGAAATGGTTGAGAAGACAAGGGGTTGAAAATTGGTTGAGAGAGACACAGGGCTGAAACTGCTTAGAGAGACACGGGCAGGAATTGGTTGAGAGAGAGCACGAGTTGAGAAATTGCTGAAAGAGACACAAATGAGGAAATTGCTGAAGCACTCTGCTGAGGAAATTGCGTTGAGAAACACAAGGTTGAGAATTGGTTGAGAGAGACACGGGAAGTAAGGGAATTAAGTTAGAGAGACTCAAAGGAGAAATTAAAGAGAGAGAACTAGGGTTAGGGAAATTGCTGAGAGACTCGAGTCTGAGAAATTGGTTGGGAGAGACAGCTAAGGAATTATTGAGAGAAACACAGGATTGAGGAATGGCTTGAGAGAGACCTGGGGCTGAGGAAATTGCTAGAAGACTCCAAGGAGGAAAATTGCTGAAGAGACACAGGGGTTGAGGAAATTGCTGAGAGAGACAAGTTGGAGGGAATTGGTTGAGAGACTCAAAGGAGGAAATTACAGGAGACTAGGTTGAGGGAAATGAAGCTGAGAGAGGACATGCTGAGGAAATTGCTGTTGGAGAGAGACACGGGGTAGTGGAAATTGCTGAGAGACACACACGGCTGAGGAAATTGTTGAGAGAGACACGGGGTTGGAGGGAAATTAAGGAGAGAGACATGTTGAGGAATTGGCTGAGAGAGACACGGGTTGAGGAAATTGCTGAGAGACACGGGCTGAGGAAATTAAGGAGAGACACGGGGCTGAGGGAAATTAAGGAGAGGAGAGACAAGTTGAGAAATTAAGGAGAGAGACACGAAGGAGGAAATTAAGCTGAGAGAGACACGGGCTGAGGGAATTGGGTTAGACTCCGGCTGAGGGAAACCACAGACACGGGGCTGAGGGAATTGCTGAGAGACTCAAAGCAGGGAATTGCTGAGAGAGACCTGGGGTTGGAGGGAAAATTGGGTTGAGAGAGACTCGGGGCTGGAGGAAATTGGTTGAGAGACTGGAAGGAGGAAACCAAGGAGAGACACGGTTGAGGGAATTGGGTTGAGAGAGACACGGGATTGAGGGAATTGCTGAGAGAGACTTCAAGCTGGAGGAAATTGCTGAGAGAGGTGACTCAGGCGGAGAAATTGGTTGAGAGAGACACGGGGTTGAGGGAAATTGGGTTGAGAGAGACAGGATGGGGTAGTGAAATTGCTGAGAGACACACGGGGCTGAGGAAATTGCTGAGAGACACGGGGTTGAGGAAATTGCTGAGAGAGAGGATGGGGTTGAGGAAATTGCTTGAGAGAGACACAGGTTGAGGAAATTGCTAGGGAGACACGGGGTTGAGGGGGAAATTAAGAGAGAGACATGCAAGGAGGAAATTGCTGAGAGAGCGACACGGGCCGGAGGAAATTGCTGAGAGAGAGACGGGGTTGAGGAAATTGGTTGAGAGAGACATGGGGTTGAGGGAAAATTGGGTTGAGAGAGACACGGGGTTGAGGAAATTGCTGGGAGAGACCCATTGAGGGAATTGCTGAGAGAGACTGGGGTTGAGGAAATTGCTGAGAGAGACTGCCACGAGGAAATTGGGTTGAGAGAGACTCAAGCCGAGGGAAATTGCTGAGAGAGAAGGCTTGGGGCTGAGGAATTGCTGGAGAGACCTGGGGGCTGAGGGGAAATTGCTGAGAGAGACTCGGGTTGAGGAAATTGCTGAGAGAGACTCTGGAAGGAGGGAAATTGTTGTGAGAGACAGGGGTTGAGGGAATTGGCTGAGAGAGACACGGGGTTGGAGGGAATTGCTGGGAGAGACTTCAGCTGAGGAAATTGCTGAGAGAGACATGTGTTGAGGAAATTGCCGAGAGAGACACGGCTGAGGGAAATTGGTTGAGAGAGACACGGTTGAGGAACTGACCTGGGGAGAGACACGCGGTTGGAGGGAACTGGTTGAGAGACACGGGGCTGAGGAAACTATTGAGAGAGACTCGGGGTTGAGGAAATTCATTGAGAGAGACCTGGGGTTGAGGAAATTGGCTGAGAGGAGACTAAAGTTGGAGGAAATTGTCGAGAGAGACACGGGGCTGAGGGGAATTGCTGAGAGACTCCAAATGAGGAAATGGTTGAGAGAGACACGGGGTTGAGGAATTGCTGAGAGAGACACAAGGAGGGAATTGGTTGAGAGAGACATGGGAAGGAGGGAAATTGGCTGAGAGAGACACGGGAAGGAGGAAATTACAGAGAGAGACACAGGGTTGATACAACCTTTCTGAAGAAAGAGAAGAAAAAAGACACACCTAACTTTGGTAAATATAAAAGAGCAAAAACAGCTCACCAACTTTCAATAAACTGACAACAATTTACCCTAAATGTATGCTGCAAAGACACACTAAATAATAATATTAAAACATATAACAAAAGTAGAAATCGAAGAAACATAAAAAATAAAAATCAATCATACTAATCAGTACTCAACAGTCTGCAAAAATTCAGTTATATCGTACCACAAGTCACTGGAAACCCAACAAATTTGGTTAATTTTTTCGCAAAAGTTGGCAACATCATCGGCCTTCGTCATCAATAAAAACAAATATACGAAAGGAAACCTGTCATTGATATGGTTAATTGAATGGGTTCTGACAGCGACTCAAGTTCTACCTTGTGATTAGAACTTATCTACTAAGCCTTTACATAAAATTATCCATTAGGCATTGTTGAATCGGCCGCCTGTCCACCAACTATCCGTTCACACATATTTATATTTGCCTTTAAGTAACGAACCCCAACGGCAGTTCCTTTGTTTAGATGAGAAGAACAAAGATGGGCTGA
>NW_024716954.1:0-9562 GCF_018991925.1 Homarus americanus | reverse complement strand
AAAATGAAAAGAACAAAGATCAATATACATATGTAAAAATAGCAGAGGGGATGGTAAAGGAGGTAACTAAGCCAACCATTGACACCTTAGTGAAACAGATCACTTCTAGGTAATGGTAGCATGCTACATGCTCACCTCCATAACATTATAGCCCCAGGGTTCTATGCCGATGAACTAAATAGAATGTTGGAAATAAACAACATCCCACGAATGAAATTCCAATCAAACCCAAATTCAGCAAATATCTTACACGCCATCAGCACTCCAGAGCATATTGAATACTTTAGGCAACGATTAGACATTCCCAAAGAAGCAACAGCAACACCAGCAACCCCCGATACCGAGCCTGAAAAAGCCATACAACCCGGAGAAATTAACGAGATGCTAAGAGACCCAAGAATACCACAAGTCACGGGACAAAAGAGGAAAACAATGGCCAAGAAAAAAGAGGAAGCTCACAACAGAACAGCACCTACTCCCCTCCAATACCTGAAGACGCAACAGATATAGGACTTAGGTTCTATCAAACATCAAGAATACCATCCCCGCCACACAAAAAAACCTTCAGGAACACTCATGAAGGACTTAGTCACATCAAATGATATTGTATGGCAGTACACTCATGAATGGTATGATCAAGACACCGTGTGGAGAATGATCAAGAAAAACAAAATAAAATTTGGCTCAAAAGACTTCAGTGTAATTTTATCAGCAGAACTGAAATGAGATCACCTCCTTAACTACAATCCTAAAAAAAAAAAAGAATAATGGATCATCTTCAATTGAAAACACTCAAGATCCTGCAGCACAATGCCCGTGACCGGAATACGTGCAAAAAATCACTTTGCAACATATACAACGAAATCAGTCCGGGCATAATTCTAATAAGTGCACATGGCGAATCTGACAACAACAACAACAACAAAATATTCCACTATGACACTCACCAACCGAACAAAAGCGAGCGAAAACATGACGGAGTGGCAGTAGCGGTGAAAAAAAGCAATCAAATATACAATAATAGACAACTTCAATAGTGAATTTATTGTCATCAAACTGCAGACAACTCAGGGCGAAATAGTAATTACAACAACTTATCTACCCCCAGGAAGACCATTCATCCCTATCGAAGACCTCCTTAAACTAATAAACTACAATATCCCAATGTACATCCTGGGAGATTTTGATGCTAAACATCGCATAATTAACAATGGCAACAAAAACATCATAGGTACAGCACTAGAAAGAATAACAAACACCGGAAGACTACTACTGTACACCTGGGACCATACTTCACCACACGGATGGGACCAAACAGGGTCTCAACACCCGACAAAATCCTGTGTAACAACAAAGCATTCCTAAACTACCACATAGAGCAACAAATAAAAATACCACCAAGACTACTTGACCAAAACAGAGTTGGATAAAATACAAGGAACTACTGGAAAGTTACCCACAACTAAATGTAAAACAAGCAACACTTGAAGACATCGACGAAGAACTAGATAAGCTACACAACGCCATACAGCAAGCAATTAACCAAACAACCCAAGTAATGACATACAGAACCCTTCCGAGTAATAAACCCACTGAAGTCTTAAAGTACAGTACAGTACAATAATACAAGGACATATATAGAACAGGCAGGACCCACTAGAGAACGACTCCAAAATGTAAGGGAAATCCAGCATGACCTCCAAGAAGAATATATAAAAATTAACAAAGAAAAATGGAATAGTCTAATATCAAACATAAATACGACAAATGACACAAAAACATTCTGGCAAAACATAAAAAGATTACTTGGCACCAAAAAACAAACGGTAAACCACATGAAAGACCAAAACTGAGAACAACTTTATACAGACCAGGAACAAGAAGAGACCTTTCGTAGAGAATGTTAAATATAATCAGAATATCAGAAGAAGAAAATGAGAACTTTGACAAAGAACATGAAGAAGTCATTAAAGACTGACTAAGACAGCGAAACAATAGACTGATGCCCTACCATACGGGAAATCCAGATAGACTAAACCCAATAGATTCATTGGACACGACGAACTACTACTCAGCTTACGCAAATTTAAAGAAAAATCCCCTGTAATAAGTGGCATAACTCGAAATATGCTATTAAATCTACCTAACAGACCAATACAAGTACTCCTAAATATATATGTTACGTTATATTTTTTTTGCGAAATCGGTTATTTTGCAAAATAACCGATTTCGCCAAAAAAATCCTAACATATATAACATCAAATATGAACAAAGGATAACAAACGAAGAACTACATAGGAGAGCCAACATCGAGGCAGTAAATGTAGGCATATACAACAAAGCTAAAAGAACGTGGGGGCAAGTAGGAGAGTTAGAGTTAGAAGCTGCAACTCACTGACTCGATAATGAAATAGAAAGAAGAGCGAGAGAACATTAATAGTTCAGATCCAGCGGCACAGGAGTAAACAACCCAGCACCAATACCAAGATATATCTAACAACCTCAAAGCAATTCAATAACAAAATAAAGCCCAAAATCGCATAGAATGAATAGCCAATTAAAACACTGCCAACACAATCGACAACTTTTTCAATTAAAATAAAAAGATAGGACCACCTCCTTGTGAACCACAGTAGCAAGTTGGACCCTACACCACCTCCTTGTGAACCACAGTAGCAAGTTGGACCCTACACCACCTCCTTGTGAACCACAGTAGCAAGTTGGACCCACACACCTCCTTGTGAACCACAGTAGCAAGTTGGACCCTACACCACCTCCTTGTGAACCACAGTAGCAAGTTGGACCCTACACCACCTCCTTGTGAACCACAGTAGCAAGTTGGACCCTACACCACCTCCTTGTGAACCACAGTAGCAAGTTGGACCCTACACCACCTCCTTGTGAACCACAGTAGCAAGTTGGACCCGACACCACCTCCTTGTGAACCACAGTAGCAAGTTGGACCCTACACCACCTCCTTGTGAACCACAGTAGCAAGTTGGACCCTACACCACCTCCTTGTGAACCACAGTAGCAAGTTGGACCCTACACCACCTCCTTGCAAAAAACTTTTCCTACTTTAAATAAAAACTTAATAAAAGAAAGAAAGAGAGAGTGACTAATGGACACTATCCTTGGCCTCCCCTTCCTGTTGCTTTTCCTCTCACCTTTATCAGAGAAAAAAATACGATGCTCAGCCAGCTCCATAAAGAACCTGGCCAGAGGTCGTCATACTGTCTACTGAAATGACAAAACATGAACGTGAAAAAAAACAAAAGCCTGAGAGCTAGAACTTAAATTACTAGTGTAAGAGATCAACAAAGAATTTTAAAATACAGTACATCTGGTTGAGCCAGGATACTTTTACTCTACTACCTTTCTTCAAACTTCCCCCTCATTTATCTTCTCCTATAACCCCTCCCCAAATACCTCCAAAGTACTCCCCCCCCCTCCCACTCAGCACAAACAATAGCCCTTTATCCTTATCTAGAGGCATCAAGTCAAGTCAAGTCACTGACACAAGTGTTTTTATCACCACTCACAGTACAACTCAGAATAGACTTTAGCATACTGTTGAATCGTCTGGCTTCTCCTACCCATCTCAAACTGAAAATCATTCAATATAAACTCCGATCCTTTCTAACACGGAGTAACTACAAGGACCTCCATACTTACCCCGCATGCATAAGTCCTAATAAAAAATATCTGGGCTGCAGGTGGCTTCCCAGACACAGAGCAGATATTCATCTCATCTCTTGACCTTCTTGACGCTGACCCTTGACTTATCTTGACGTCTGTACCTGAGCAAGAGGGACTATTGATTGTGTTAATAAGTGGGAGGACAGGGGTTAGGACTGGAAGTACTAGGTGTAGGTTATGTATATAAGCTACTGTGCCGAGTAGCAACCCTGTATATAAGCTACTGTGCCGAGTATCAACCCTGTATATAAGCTACTGTGCTGAGTAGCATTTATATATATCATCACGTGGCAACACTGCACGTTATGTGGTAACATTGCCCCGAGGCTGCCATATGGCAAGGCAGCCTCAGTCTGACTGTGTGAGCCGTGCATGGCACACGCGAGTCACCACTTGTATTTCTCTCATCCATAATAAACGGACTTCAGTGTTACCCGGTGTTTCCCTACCCATCACTGCATTCTTCAGGGAACACTTGTAACCATCATGGCGCAGTGACTAGGATCTGTGGACTTACAAGTGTGTGAACGATGCCGACGGTTACATCTGCCGGCGATATGCGCGTCGACTCATAGTGTGTTGTGTTGTGTTGCGCTGTGTTTCGCCGCGATGTGCAGTGTTGGGCCGTCACAGTGCTTTTTAGTGACGGTGGCAGTGTTAGTGTCAGTGTATTAGTGTGTGTCTAGAGCTGAGAGTTGAGCATTGGCCTGTTTTTTAGTGGTACCCACGGAGCACGCAGGCGTACACCCTTCTCGTGTGACATCCCGGGAGACACTGACGGTCTCACCCCCCGCCGCGTCTCTAGCCACCGGCATTAAGGCCACCACGAAGTGCATCTGCTGTCTCAGACACACACACACGCACGCACGCACGCACTCACTCACGGACAGAACAGTGGACTCTATGCGTTATTTCTGCGCTGTTTATGTCATATATATGTGGTTCGAGCTGTTGAGGCGCCACTTTATATACTAAACAGTGCAGTCCACGCACACACTAAGATGGGAGGTAAGAAGGGACAACGTCAAGATGGGAGACACGACTCCCCACCACCTTCTCCTCCACCGGGCGCAGACTCTCATCCTCCACCTCCAGTGACGGACATTGCCACAATTCTGAGGTGGATGGACGACCGGGACGAGAGACGCAGAGAGATGGAACTTCAGAGGGAGGAGACATGAAGAGAGGAGGAAAAGTTGCGTTTTGAGGCACTATTGGCGACCCTGGCACTAACCCACCCTCCCTCACTCGCAGGTAGCGCGCTTCAAGGCGCCAGTACACTCCCTCCTCCACCACACCAGCGTCCTCCAGGTACTCTTGCCTCCAAACAAACAGCTCCCAAGGCATCTGTTCAACCCCCACCCGCCCTCTCACCAGACATCACGTTTCAGCTTTTTCGTGAGTGGAGGCGGCGTTGGACATATTACTCCACGATGGTGGACCTTGACAGCATGCCTCCAAACAAACAGCTCATCCAACTGCAGATGTGTTTGTCGCTGGAGACCCAGAGAGTTTTCGAGCACACGTTGCAAGTGCCTCCCGATTCTACCTCTTCAGTGACGGATGTGCTCGACCTTTTACAGGAGCATGTTAAGGGTCGGAATAACGAGGCTTTGCGTCGCCGCGCCTTCACCAGCTGCAAGCAGGCGGAGAACGAATCCTTTGACGACTTTTTTGTACGCTTGAAGAGTTTGTCAGAGGAGATCGACGTCTGCAAGGCGCACAGCCGGGAATGTGAGGAAGCCTGGATCAAGCACGGGATCTTGGCAGGTGTCAGGCAGGAAGAGTTGGTGCAGCGACTCATCCCCCTGGACGCTTCCTCCACACTCCAGGTGGTAGTGACTGAATGTCGGTCATACGAGGCCACCAAGTCCGCCACCTCTGCCTTACGGGCCCCACCTGCTGTGAGAGCTATCTCACAATACAAGAAGGATAAGAAGGCGGCCAACAACGCGAAGGCTGCCACACGTTCTTCCACGCCTCCGCCTAGTGCTTCCTGTGGCAGCTGTGGAAAGCAGCACAGCCCCAAGACTTGCCCGGCCGCCGACGCACTGTGTCGTGGATGTGACCGTAAGGGCCACTGGTCTAACACAGACAGGTGCCCTGCACGAGGCCACAAGTGTCAGGCCTGCGGTCGCTATGGACACTACGACAAGTGCTGCCGCCAACCCAAGCCCAAAAGCCCGAGACGAGGAGGAAAGCAGCGCACTTCCCTCGGGGTGGTTCGCACGCAGCCCCCTCCAGATGGCCCACGCAGCCCCAAGCAGCAGCGGAGTCACATCAGGAGGGTGGAATCGACCACACGCCCCAGGGCTACCCCTTCCCCCACCATCCGCGTCGCCGTCACACACGGTGATGTGTCAGGTCACATCGAGGTGATACCGGACACCGGCGCTGATACTACGGTGATTGGGTTGAAGCACCTCCAGAAACTGGGCCTCACCAAACGCGGCCTGGGACCACCGCCGCAGCTGCAGTACTACAATGCGGACGGTTCCCAGATGCCGGACGCTGTGGGCTCCTTTCAAGCCGAGATCACCTACGGCGACAGGTCGTGTCACGGATGGATCGACGTGCAGCCTACTCTCGCTACACCCTTGTTGTCGTGGGAGCACTGCAAGGAGTTAGGCGTGGTGCCCAGAGACTTTCCCGAGCAGATCCCAGCTGCTCGGTACACCACCAGCAGGGTGCGTGAATCAACGAGCGACGCGCCTGGCGCTGCCGCACGGAGCAGCCCAGAACCCGCGTCCACTCCCGCCCCGCCTCCACCCAAGTCACGGCTGCTTCCTCTTCACAGCGAGACGTCTCCTTCAGCCGCAAGGGCCTACTTCCTGAAGGAGTACTCGGATGTGCTGGTGACGAAGGAGGCCCTACGGACCGCGCCACTGAAGGCTATGGCGGGTCCGCCTATGAGGATACACCTGCGGGAAGATGCACAGCCGTTTGCCATACACACTTGCCACCCTCTAGTCGCTGTGGCTAAGACTAACGGTGGAGTGCGGATTACTACCGACTTGTCTAAGCTTAACAGCCAGGTGTCCCGTCCCGCCCACCCTTCACCCACACCTTTTGCAGCTATACGGAGTGTGGATCCGAAGGTACGGCACTTCTCGACGATGGACGCCCTCTGTGGTTACTGGCAGATCCCACTGAAGAAGGAGGATCAGCCACTGACCACTTTCATCACGCCTTACGGACGCTTCCGCTACTGCCGTGGCCCTATGGGATTCGCTGCTACGGGGGACGCCTTCTGTCTCCGTGGTGACATGGCACTTCAAGGCGTGACCAACTGCGTGAAGGTAGTGGATGACGTCCTCCTCTACGATGAGGACTACCTGACGCATCTTCGCCGCATCGACGAGGTACTGACCAGGTGTAGGACGCACGGCATCACTCTGAATGCCGAGAAGTTCGTCTTGGCCGCACCTGCAGTGTCTTTCTGCGGCTACCGACTCTCAAGGGATGGCATTGCTGCGGACCCGGAGAAAGTTCGCGCCATAGCGGACTCTGCGAAACCTGCCAACCTTACGGATCTCAGGTCTTTCATGGGCCTGGTGAACCAGCTGGCAGAATTTTCTCCTGACGTCTCCGCCACTGCCGGGCCTCTCCGCTCCCTGATGAGCCCCAAGAGGACGTTCACGTGGACCCCTGACCACGACCTCGCCTTTCATAAGGTGAAGGAGGTCCTGTCAAGTCCACCTATCCTCGCTACTTTCGACCCAGCGCTCCCCACCGTCCTCCAGACAGACGCCTCGCGCCTGTATGGGGTTGGTTACGCCCTTTTCCAGGATCACGGTGGAGGAAAGTACCGGCTCGTACAGTGTGGCTCTCGCTTCCTCACCGATGCTGAGTCTCGCTACGCTACCATCGAGCTGGAGCTGCTGGCAGTGGTAATAATAATAATAATAATAATAATTAACGGTTTATTGAAAAAGTTCTGCAGCCCGAAGGCTGAAAATATACATTGGACATAAATGACTTATTACATACATTGGTGGTTTAACAAAAGCCTTCATTAGAGAAAGGTAAAGGAACAATCAGTGAACATACAGATTAATGTAGGATTGTACGTGTTGAACAGCAAATACGTAGTGTAGTAACTCCCTCCCAGATGGTGTTAGGAGGGACCTCACGTGGTGTAATTACCTCACAGATGGTGTTATGAGGGTCCTCACGTGGTGTAGTAATTCCCTCACAGATGGTGTTATTAGGGACCTGACGTGGTGTGGTAATTCCCTCACAGATGGTGTTATGAGGGACCTGACGTGGTGTAGTACTTCCCTCACAGATGGTGTTATGAGGGGCCTCACGTGGTGTAGTAATTCCTTCACAGATGGTGTTATGAGGGTCCTCACGTGGTGTAGTAATTCCCTCACAGATGGTGTGATGAGGGACTTGACGTGGTGTAGCAATTCCCTCACAGATGGTGTTATGAGGGACGTGTGGTGTAGTAATTCCCTCACAGATGGTGTTATATGAGTGAGGTTTGGTCCCAGGCCTTCCTATCGTAGACGGATTAACACATCGCTGGTTATCATGGGCCGTTATCACTGGGTACCTGGGACCTCACTGTGTGAAGGTTAACTTGGGTACAACTGTTACTGTTGAGTTGTTCTCACTGACTTAAGCACTGTTCACCACTGTTCACCTCTGTTTAACACTGGTTCCATTCCTTTCCTTAATGAAATTGTAACTTCTGGCGAGAACTTGTTGATATTCCGGTGGGGAGGAGGGTTCAGGGGAAGGGGTTGGTATGGGCCAACTTAACAGTTGACCTGGCTGCTCCGAGCGGAGCGCCAGGTACGTCTTGACCCTTCGGTGGTCAAGGATGCAAAATTTTACTTGATTGGCCTACAGCACTTCGACCTCATCACAGACCACAGGCCCTTGGTCCCCATTCTTAATCACTATTTGCTGGACGCCATCGAGAATCCCCGCCTCCAGCGCCTGAAGGAGAAGATTTTGGCCTTCGTCTTCACCGCGGCTTGGCGCGCAGGTAAGGAGTTGTGCATCCCGGATGCCCTCTCCCGCTCCCCAGTCAGCCGCCCTACACCTGAAGGCGAGATGCTCAGCACCGAGGCCGGTTTCTCCGTCAGCAACATCGTCACCTTGCAGGCCGTACAGTCCCTCGCCAGCACCCAGGCCTCAGTGTCGCCACCCGACAGCGATCTGGCCTTTGAGGAACTACGGACCGCGGCACGCGACGACCCCTCCTACACTCAGCTCTTGGAGAGTGTGAGGACTGGGTTCCCTCGCGACCGTTTTGACCTCCACAACGCCCTACGCCCGTATTGGAAGATACGTGAGGACCTCTACGCAGATGGGGACCTCGTCCTGTACGGTGCCCATGTGGTCGTCTTTGCAGCTCTCTGTCGTCGCGTTCTGGCCCGCTTACACGACAGCCATCGTGGAGCAGAGGCCACCAAGCGCCGCGCAAGGCAGGCTGTGTACTGGCCCGCCATTGACGCGGATATCGTCAATACGGTCCGTGCCTGTGAGCCGTGCCAGATCATGCAGCCCAGTCAACAGCAAGAACCCCTCTTGTGCGACAACGAACCCACCAGGCCCTTTGAGTCCGTGTCGGCTGATTTCTTCAGCACAGCTGGGAAACATTTCCTAGTTGTTGCCGACCGACTCTCTGGCTGGCCTGTGGTGGTAATCTGTGGCTCGGACACGACGTCCGCGGCCACCATTCGCCACTTCCGGCACCTCTTTCGTGACCTGGGCGTCCCCGTACGTCTGCGGACGGATGGTGGGCCACAGTTCACCAGCCGGGACTTCACAGGATTTCTGGAGCGTTGGGGAGTCCGCCACATCGTGTCAACACCCCACTACCCACAGTCAAACGGCCATGCTGAGGCTG
>NW_024716953.1:0-26650 GCF_018991925.1 Homarus americanus | reverse complement strand
ACAGGCTGGTTCGATTGCGTGTTAATGTCCTTCTGCCTAACCTAACCTCACACCTCCTCTACCTGACCTGGCCACACCTCTGTCTGCCTGACCTAACCTACACACCTCCTTGTGCCTGACCTGTGCTACGCCTCCTCTACAGCCTAAAACTAAACACTTCCACTCTACCTGACTAACCTACACACTCCTTCTAAAATAACCTACAAACCACCTCTCTTCTGACCTAACCTACACACCTCCCTCTGCCTGACCCTAGCCTAAACACTTCCTCTACCTGACCTAACCTACATACCTCCCTCCTACCTAAACTAACACACTCCTCTCTGTCCTAACCTACACTCCTCACACATCACACCTCCTCTAGCCTCACACTCCACTCTGCCTGGCCTAACCTGCTCCTCCTCTCCTGAACGAACCTGCACACCTGCCTCTCTTACCAGACCTAACCTACACACCTCCCTCTACCTGACCTGAAATACACACTCTCTCTGACCTACACCTTCTCTACCTGACCTGACCTACACACTCCTTCTGCCTGACCTAACCTACACACATCCCCTCTACTACTGACCTATACACTCCTCCTCCTAGCTACACACCTCCTCTACCTGTTACCTCCCTCTCTACCTGACACACACCTCCTCTACCTGACCTAACCTCCCTCTGCCTTTACAGCTACATGCCCTCCCTCTACATGTCTAGTTCACACCTCCTCTGACTGCACTCTGCCTTTCCTGACCTGTGCACCATGATCTAACATACACCCTCCTCTACCTTACCCTGACCTACACCTTCCTCTCTGACCAGCCTACACCTCCCTCTACCTGACCTGACCTACACACCTCCCCTCCTGACCTAACCTACACACCTCCTCTACCTAGGCTTCTACCTCCCTCCTGACCTGACACAACTCATTCTACAACCTACACATCCCTCTACTGACATAACCTACACCCTCCTCTACCTGACCTAACCACCTCCTCTGCAGCCTAACCTAACCTACACTCCTCCTTGACCTCCCTCTACCTGACTGACTACACCTCCCTCTACCTGACCTGACACACACTCCCCTCTGCCTGGCTTACACACGTCCTCTGCCTGACTTACACTCCTTGCCTACTCTTCAGCCTGCACATCACATCCTGCCTGAGCCCTAGCCTACACCTCCTCTGCCTGAGCCTAACCTGCACACTCTCTCTGCCCTGCCTACACACACTCCTCTCCCAACCTGCTCTCATTAACCTCCACTCTACCTGCTTCACCTACACACCTCTCTCCTGACCTACACTCCTCTGCCTAGCCTACCTCATCCTCCTGACCTAGCCTACACACTACTACCTACACCTCCCTGTACTACATACATCTTCTGCCTAAACTTCCTCTGCCTCCTTCTGCCTCAAACTAACCTGGCCTCCATCTGCCTGTACATGCTCCTCTGCCTAACCTGACACTTCCACTCTGCTGTTATGCATCCTTCTGCCTAGCCTGAAGCCACACATCTCTTCTGCCTGACCTAGCCTACACTCTGCCTGTGACACACTCACTCTCTGACCTGACCTACACGCATCACACTCTGCACAGCCTAACCTACACCTCCTCTACCTGACCCTAACCTACACACCTCCTCTACCTGACCTACCTACACATCTACTACCTACACACTCCTCTACCTGACTTCTTTGTCCTCTGCCTACATACCTCCTCTGCCTGACCTAACCTAACCTACACACCTCCTTCTGCCCTCCTCTGAGCCTACACACCTCCTCTGCCTCTCAACCTACACATCACATCACTCTGCCTCTGACCTACATGCATCCTTCTCCTACAGGCCTCATTCACCTCTCACCTCCCTCTGCCTGACCCTAACCTCACACCTCCTCTACCTGACCTGCTCCTACTCACACTCCCCTCTACGTGACTAACCTACACCTCCTCTGCCTGTGCCTACACCTCCTCTACCTGACCTAACCTTACACCTCTTCTACCTGACATAACCTACACTCCTCTACCTAACCTACTCACTCCTCTACTTTCTACCTACACACCTCCCTCTACCTGAGCAACACACCTCCTCTACATGGCTAACCTACACACCTCCCTCCTGGCCTTACACACACACCTCTGCCTTACCTAGCCTACACTCCTCCTGACCTACACTCTCTGCACCACACTCCTCTGCCTGACTGCACACCTCTCTGCTTACACAGCACATCCCCCTGACCTGTTCAACCCTGCACCCTCTGTCTTACCTTTAAACACACACCTCCTTGCCTGACCTGCTACACCTCCCTCCACCTGACCTAAACTACACTTCCTCTACCTGACCTAACCTACACACCTCCTTCTAAAATAACCTACACACCTCCCTCTTCCTAACCTGCACTCACTCTACTAGCCTAAACCTTCCTCTACCTAACCTACATATCTCTACTAACCTACACTCCTCTGCTTGACCTAACCTACACACTTCCTCTACCTGCTCAACATCTCCTGCCTGACCTAACCTACCTCTGCCTACCTCCATCTCACCTAACCTCTCACTCCTGCCTGTTCAACCTCACACTCCCTCTAGGCCCTTCCTACACACTCCCTCTCTCCTGACACCTCTGCCTTCAAACCTAACCTACACACCTCCTCTGCTAGCCTAAAATACCTCTCTCTGACCTACCTTCCTCTACCTGACCTGACTACACTCCTTCTACCTGACCTAACCTACATCCCTCTGCTGACTAACCTACACACTCCCCTCTACACACACTCCTCTACCTCCTCTGCTAGACTCCTCTACATAACCTACACACTCCTCTACCTGACCTAACCTCCTCTACCTAGCTACACATCTCTCTACCTCCTCTGCACTCGTCATCTATTACACCCTCTGCCTTGACCTGCCATATCACTCTGCCTGACCCTAACCTGACCTACACACCTCCCTCTCCTTGACCTAACCTACACACCTCCCTCTCACCTGACCTGAACTACACCTCCCTCTACCTAACCTAACCTACACACTCCTCTACCTGTTTTACACGTCCCTCTCTCCTCCTACCTGACCTGCCTCCTCTACCTACCTCCTCTACCTGACCTAAACACCTCCTCTACCTACACACATCCTTCTACCTGACCTCCCCTCCTCTACCTACACCGGCCTATACACATCCCTCTACTCCTGGCCTGCACTCCCTCTGCCCTACCTGCCTGGCTCCTCCTGCCTAACCTACACACCTCTGTCTACCTGACCTAGCCTACACACCTCTTTCTGCCTGACCTAAACTACATACCTCCTTCTACCTAAATAAACACTTCCTCTACTGACCTAACCTACACACCTCCTTCCTAAATAACCTAAAACCTCCTCTTCTGACCCTACCTACATACCTCCCTCTACCTGACCTAACCTACACACTTCCTCTACCTGACCTAACCTACACACCTCCTTCTACCTTACCTAACCTACACACCTCCCTCTGCCTGACCTAACCTACACACTTCCCTCTGCCTGACACACTCCTCCTACCTCCCTCTACACTCCTCTGCAACCTAGCCTACACACACTCTGCCTAACCTAACACACTCCCTCTGCCTAGCCTAACCTGCATGCCTCCTCTGCCTGACCTAACCCTAACCAACCTACACACTCCTTCTACCTGACCTAACCTACACACCTCCCTCTCCAACCTGACCTACACCTCCCTCTACCTGACCTGACCTACACTCTCCTCTACCTGACCTAACCTACACCTCCCTCTGCCTGACCTACTTCTACCTCCCTCTAACTAACCTACATACCTCCTCACCTATCTTCCTTCTACTCTACCTACACCTCCTCTAACCTACACACCTCCCTCTGACCTAACCTACACACCTACCTCTTACCTAACCTACACCTCCTCTACACACACCTCTCTCTGCCTACACCTTCCTCCTCACTCACACACACACTCCTCTACATGACCCTGTCTACACACCTCCCTCTCTACCTGACCTGACTACACACCTCCTCTACCTGACCTGGCACACCTCCCTCTCTGACCTAACCTACCTCCTCTACTTACCTGAGCTACACATCTCCTGACCCTAACCTACCTCCATCTGCCTTATCTGACTACACCTCCTCTACCTGACCAACCTACACACCTACCTCTACCTTTCCTTACACTCCTCTCTACCTGACCTGACCTACACCTTCCTCTCACACACTCCTCTACCTGACCTACCCCACACCTCCTCTACCTCCTCCTCATCTGCCTACACATCCCTCTGCTTGACACACTCACAGCCTGCCTCTGCATCCCACAACACATCCTCTGCCTGACCTGAGCTACCACCTCTCTCCTGACACAACCTGCACACTCCACTCTGCATGCAGCTACACACTCCTCCCACCTGACCCTAACCTACACACCTCTGTCTGTTGACTGTACACTCTCTACCTGACCCACACCTGACTCTCCTCTTACAGCCTGTACCTCCTCTACCTGACCAACCTACACACCTCCCTCTACACAACCTACACACCTCCTGCACCTCCTCTGCTACACTCCTCTACCTGACACAACTACACACCTCCTCTACCTGACCTGCTACACACCTCCCTCTACCTGACCTAACCTCCTTCTGCCTGACCTAACCTACACTCCTCTCTACATGACCTAACCTCTCTACACCTGCCTGCCTGACCTATACACTCCCTCTCACCTAACCCAACCTACACCTACCTCCTCCTCTGCCTGTCCTTCACACTCCTCTACGGCCTGAGCAAAACCTCCACTCTACATGACCCTGCCTACACACCTCCTCTGCAAATAACCTACACACCTCCTCTACCTGACCTAACCTACTCCTCTCTACACACCTCCTCTACACACCTTCTCTACCTGACCTGACCTCCTTCTGTACCTACACACATCCCTCTTCTAACCTACACACCTTCCTCTAACCTACACACCTCCCTCTACCTGACCTAAACACCTCCTCTACCTGCTGTAACCTACACACCTCCTTCTGCCTAACCACTCCTCTGCCTAACCTGATCCTCTACCCTGAACTGAACCTACACACCTGCCTCTACCTTACCTAACCTAAACTACACACATCATTCTACCTGACCTAAAATACACACCTCTCTCTACCTAACCTGACCTACACACCTTCCTCTACCTGACCTGACCTACACACCTCCTTCTCCCTGACCTAACCTACACACATCCCTCTACCTAAGCTGGCTTAACCTACACACACTCCTCTACACACCTCCTCTGCAACCTAACCTACACTCCTCTACCTAATCTAACCTACACACCTCCTCTGACCTGGCTACCTCCCTTGACACACACTCCCACAGCCTAACCTCTGACTCATCTCTGCACATGTCACTGTCTTGTGCCTAAACTGCCTCATGCCTGAGCTAAAACCTTCCATCTCTTGCCTAACCTACACACATCATTCTGCCTCTGAATAACCTGAACCTCCCTCTTCACCTTTAACCTACATACCTCCTCTACCTGACCTAACCTAACACTTCCCTCTACCTGGCTTCTTCTCATACCTCCTTCTACCTGACCTAACCTACCTCCTCTACCTGACCTAACCTACACACCTCCCTCTACCTGCTGTTACACACTCCTCCTGACCTACACCTCCTCTGGCTTAACCTCCTCTACCTGACCTACACCTCCTACACACTCCTCCACCTACATACCTCCCATCTGCTTCTTACACACTCTGTGCAATCTACACATCTCCCTCTGACCCTGACCTACCACACACTCCTCTGCCTGATCTTCCTTCTCCACTCTGCCTAACCTAACCTACATACCTCCTCTACCTGACCTAACCTACATCACACCTCCTTCTGCCTGACCCTAACCTCTCCTCTACCTGACCTAACCTACACACCTCCCCTCTGACCTACACACACTCCTCTGCCTGATGGCCTACACCTCTACCTGACCTAACCTACACACCTCCCTCTACCTGACCTAACCTACACACCTCTCTCTACCTGACCTTCTCTGCCTGACCTGACCTACACTCTCCCTAAGCTGACCTAACCTACACACCTCCTCTGCCTGGCCTGAGCTGCCTCTGCCTCAAAACCTCACCTCCCCTCCTGCAGACCTAACCTACACACCTCCTCTACCTTGCCTGACCTACACATCTCCCTCTGACCTAGCTTCCTACACACCTCCCCTCCTGTCTGACCTACACACCTCCCTACCTGACCGAACCTACACCTACCTCTACCTCGACCTAACCTACACACTCCCCTCTACCTGACCTAAACTACACACCTCCCTCTGACCTGACCTACACACCTCCCTCTACAGCCTACACCTCCTCCTACCTGACACACACTCCTCTCTGACCTAACCTCTACCTCCTGACCTCCTCACCTCCCACCTACACACCTCTTTCTACCTGACCTACACATCCCCTCTACCTGATACACACCCTCCTCTACCTAACCTACACATCATCTCTCCTTAGGCCTAACCTCTTGCACTCACTCTACCTGACCCTGGCTACACACCTCCCTCTGCCTGACCTAACCTACACCCTCCCTCTACCTGTCTACTACACCTCCTCTACCTGACCTAACCTCACACACCCTTACACCTCCCTCTACCTGACCTAACCTACACCTCCTCTACCTGACCTACTTACCTCCCCTCTCTTCTTCCAACACCTCCTCTACACACCTCCTTCTACCTGACCTGCACACACTCCCTCTACACACCTCTTACCTCCCTCTACCTCCCTCCCTCTACAGCCCTACATGCATCCCTCTACCTACGGCCTAACCTACACACCTCCTTCTCACCTGACCTGACCTACACTCTCTCTACTGCAACCTACTCTCCTCCCTCTGCCTGAAACCTACACACCTCTCTCCTGAGCCTGACCTACACACCTCACTCTACCTGACCTAACCTCTCCTCCTCTACACACCTCCTCTACCTGACCTGACCTAACCTCCTCTACCAAACCTACACACCTACCTCCTTACCTAACCTCCTCTGACCTAACCTACACCTCCCTCTACCTGACCTCACACACCTCTCCTGCTCCCTGCCTAACCTACACATCCCTCTACCCACACATTTCAACACATCCCTCTACCTAGCCTAACCTAAACCTCACCTCCCTCTGCAGACCTGAACTTCACATCTCTGCCAGACCCTTCCACACACTCCTCTCTACTGACCTAACCTACACACCTCCTCTACCTGACCTAACCTACACACCTCCCTCTACCTGACCTGGCCCTACACACCTCCTACCTTACCTAGCCCTGGCTTCACACATCCTTCTACCTGACTAAAATACACACCTCTCTCTACCTGACCTGACACACCTCACTCTACCTGACCCAAGCCTACACACCTCCTTCTCTGACTAACCTACACACATCCCTCTACCTGATACCACTCTTACACCTTCACCTCCTCTGCAGCTGCCTACACCTCCCTCTACAGCCTGAGCTACACACCTCCCTCTCCTACCCTCCTCTCTTACCTGTAACCTGCACACACCTCCTCTACCTGCCTGAGCTGCACATCCCTCTCCTACCTGACCTAACCTACACACCTCCCCCTACCTTGACTAAGCTACACACCTCCCTCTGACCGAACCTACACATCTCCTCTACCTTACCTAACCTACACCTCTACCTGATACACACCTCCCTCTACCTACCTACTCCTACACCTCCTCCTCCTCTACAACCTAACCTCCTCTCCTGCTACCTCACCTCTACCTGCCTCACCTACACACCCTCTGACCACACACCTCCCTCTCACACACACACTCTCTCCACCCTACCTATCCTCTGCTACACACACCTCCCTCTACCTGTCCTGTGCTACACACCTCTCTCTACCTGACCTGAGCTACACATCTCTCTCTACCTAACCTGACCTATGCACCTCTCTCTACCTGACCTGACCTAACCTACACATCTCCCTCTACCTGACCTAACCTACACACCTCCCTCTACCTGACCTAACCTACACACCTCCCTCTACCCGACCTAACCTACACACCTCTCCTCCTAACATGACCTCCACGCTTCCCTCCACCTGACCCGACCTACACACCTCTCCTTCGAAAATAAGTCCACACTTCCATCCACCTGACCAGACCCACACACCTCTCACCTAACATGACCTCCACCCTTCCCTTCACCTGGCCTGACCTGACTTCCACACCTCCCTCCTTCTAACATGACCTCCACACCTCCCTCCTCCCGACCTGACCAACTCTTGTACATTATCCCATGGTAGAGTACCCACCCGCTTTTTATGATACAATAACACCCGTTTTCTCTTCTTAGCGAAAACAAATATTATGCACTGGTTTTCTTTCGACTCGCCTATTTTCTTTTGAGTGGAGGCAGTACTCACCCTTTGTTCTTCTTATGCAGTTCAGGGAAGCCGTTGTAGTTGCAGTGTTGGAGGTAAGTGTATCTTGACATCTCGGGCACCTTTATCGCCTCACCGTCCTCCCACAGTTCGTAGGTTATATTAAACATCTCCCGACCGGAGTATGGATCTAGCAGGAGAGGAACAACAATGTACTATAACACACACACACACACCATTAAGGCAGTTACAATCAGGGAAACGAACAATTTTCAAATTAAAATTGTATCCATTTCTAGATTTCGCTAATTATTTCTTGTCAAATGACTCAGCTTGGGTTAGTTTAATGTTCACATACAATTAATACTACAACGAGCGCAGGAACAACGCGATAGTTTATGGAGTCCCTGAGAGCCAGTCGGAGGAAGCGGAAAGTAGGAAATCACACGACACATTGCAGCTTGAGTATCTGTACAGAGGTTCTGAAAATGTCATCCCTCCCTCAGGATGTAAGGAGGCTGGGACAAAAGCAGGACAGGCCTCGACCCCTCAGAATTACACTAATGAGTGAGGAGAGGAAATGGGAAATTATTCGGCAGGTAAAAAACTTAGCAAGGAGCGAGGCATCTCGGAATGCATTCATTCACCCAGATCGCACGATATTGCAGAGGGAACAGCACAGGAAGCTCATGCAGGGCTTGAAGCAGAGGAAGGAGAGTCGAGGTTCAACGGGGACGGGTGTACATGAGTAATATATCCAGGGAGAGGGTAGTGATAGCGAGAGCACCAGCGCTGAGCCGAGGGGCAGCGGTACACCCTCCACCCGCTCTACCTCCCACATAGGAGGCGGCACTAGCTCTACCTCCCACCCAGGAAGAGACGAGCAACATGTAAACAACGATATTTCTAACCACACCCTGCAAAATACAGTGTATTTAGCAAATGCTGCAGCTGCTGAGATTGGACGGGGACCGGAGTTACTACCAAGAGCAGAGACGTTACCGAGAACAAATTCCAGCTTTGAATACGATGTACACTAATACTGACACATTCCTTGATAAGAGATAGGAGTTTGAAACACTACTGAAGGTGCACCAACCCGATATAGCAGGAGTTGTAGAACTGTTGTACAAGAATAGGAGAATCGACCCAGAGGAATGCGAGTTCAGTATTGACGGATATGAATTATTTACGAAATTTTATCAAGTAACTTACAAGAGGGGTGTGGTTATCTATGCTAGGGAAGACCTTAGAGCAATCCAGGTGAGGGTAGAGGGAGAAGATGTTTTTTGAAGAAACCAAGTAGTGTAAAATTAAATTAAAGGGAGGAGACTTACTGTACATATTGTCGGGTGAATCTACAGATCCCCAAACTGCAGCTTTCCAAACAAAAGGTACTTAAGAGCCTTAATAGACAACGCAATGATGCTCAACCCTAGCCTCCTCCTTATCATGGGGGACTTTAACTATGGCGACAATGACTGGAGAAATAAGTTCACGCCAAATGACTTAAATAACCCCGCTACTCTTTTTGTAGAAACTCTGAGAGATAGTTTTCTGTTCCAACATGTGAGAGACCCGATCCATTACAGAGGGAAGCAATCACCCAACCCACTGAACCTCATCATAACAAACGAGGATGGTATGGTGGCCAAACTAGAACATCTAACCCCAGTTGGCACCAGCCACCATGTACTGCTGTCCTTCAGGTTTAACATTTACTCAGTTCACGACAAAACCAGGCCAGGGTGTTAATATTACAAGGGAAATTACGACGGCATGAGGGAGGGGATGAGGGGTATCCACTGGCCTGACTCACTAAAGCATAAGAATGCGGACACTACGCTAAATATCAGAGCTAGTAAAGTGAACCATTTGATTGAGAAATACATACCCAAGCCCAAACCTAGTGCCTCTAGGAATACAAGGAGACCACTATGCATGAACCATGCGGCGGTCGATAAAGTTAAGAAAACCCAGAAATTCAAGACGTGGGTTAGATCAAACGATGAGCAGGACAGGAGGATGTATGCAAGAGCCAGAAACCAAGCAAAGTCAGAGCGTAGAGGGCTGAAAAGGAGCTCCAGAGGCTGGCTACAAGCGAGGTCAAGTCAAACTCAAAGGCGTTTTACCGCTATGCAAAGTCGAAATTAAAAACGCGAGTAGGAGTATCGGACCTGAGGCTTGAAGATGGTAGCTACGCAAATACTGACCAGAACAACGCTGAGGCATTGAACAGCTTCTTTCCTCGGTGTTCACAAGAGAGGATGCGAACAATCTTCCGTGTTTAAGGACAGACGGTATGACACAACACTGACCACACTGTGTTCCAGAAGAGGTTATAAGAAATAGACTATCAAAGCTAAAGGTTCAAAAGAGTTCCGGACCTGACATGGTGTATCCGCTAAGGGAGTTGTGCAACGAGCTAGAAGAGCCCCTGACGATCCTGTGATTGGAAAATGGCTTATGTAAGTCTTATCTTCAAGGAGGGCGATCGTAACCCCACGAATAACTATAGACCGGTGAGCCTAACCAGCATAGTATATACAGTACTAGAGAGCATTATAAGAGATGCCATGATGGAACATCTACTACGATCAGTTTGACGTCAGTAGTGGGGAAATTTCTTTAATCAATTATAGCAGATAGCATCCGATTGCATCTAGAGAAAAGCAAATTAATCTACGACTCTCAACATGGGTTTACAAAGGGAAAATCTTGTCTAACAAATCTGCTAAAGTTTTTTTGGGAAAGTCTTCCAGGTAGTAGATAATGACGAAAATTACGATGTTATTTACTTAGACTTTAGCGAAGCATTTGACAGAGTACCGCATCACAGGCTTCAGAGAAAAATTAAGGATCATGGTATCGAGGGGAAAGTTTTAAAATGGATAAAATCATGGCTCACCAATAGAACGCAGAGGGTCAGCGTAGATGGTGTTAAATCTGAGTGGGGCCATGTAACCAGTGGGGTTCCCCAGGGGTCAGTACTAGGCCCACTCTTGTTCATAATCTACATAAACGATCTAGATACTGGGATCAGCTGTGACATAAGCAAGTTTGCGGATGACACCAAAATAGGGCGGTAAATTACTTCAGGGCAGGATGCAAATGCATTACAGGAGGATCTAAATAAACTGCAGGGGTGGTCTGTAAAATGGCAAATGAAATTCAACACCAGCAAGTGCAGCGTACTTAATATTGGAAGAACAAATACTGTCAATGTATACAGCCTTAACAACATCAACCGAGAGAAGTCGACTTGTGAAAGAGACCTAGGGGTACTTGTAAGCCCGGACCTACGGCCTAGAAAACAGTGCGTTAATGTTCGAAATAAGGCAAACAGAGTATTGGGTTTTATATCTAGAAGTATAAGTAACAAGAGTGCAGAGGTCTTATTGCAACTATATCTTGCGCTAGTCAGGCCGCACCTCGATTATGCGGTTCAGTTCTGGTGCCCCTATTATAGAATGGATATAAATTCACTAGAGTCGGTGCAGCGAAGAATGACGAAAATGATTCCGGGACTTAGAAACCTTCCATATCAGGATAGGTTAAAGAAACTTAACTTGCATTCCTAGAAAGACGAAGAGTGCGGGGAGATATGATAAAAGTATTTAAGTGGGTGAAAGGAATCAATAAAGGGGATATAGATAAAGTTCTTATAATATCCGAGCAGGATAGGACTCGGAGCAACGGATTCAAGGAAAGTTTAGGTTTAGGAGGGAGATAGGAAGAAACTGGTTCACAAATAGGGTGGTGGACGAGTGGAACAAGCTTAGCAACTTTGTAGTAAGTGCGGGAACTCTGGAAAGTTTCAAAAGGAGGCTAGATAGATTCATGGATGATAGAGTGTGGTAGTAACTCTCGACAGGAGCTGCCATGCACAGGCCAACCGGCCTATTGCAGACTCCTTATTTTCTTATGTTCTTATGTAAAGGATTGTCAACACGGTTTTATGCCGGGGCGCTCTTGCTTAACACAATTACTCAAGGTACTGGATGTTTGGAACCAAATTCTAGAACAGGTGGTAATATCGACAATATTTCCATAGATTTTGCCAAGGCGTTCGACAGTGTACCCCATGAAAGGTTGAAAATTAAACTGGAAGGGTACGGAATTCGGGGAAATGTCCTAGCGTGGATCGGTAGACTTTCTCCATGACCGCAAGCAGTGTGTGGTAATTAATGGCACGAAATTATCATGTGTACCCGTCACAAGAGGGTACCAGAGGGCAATGTATTGGGCCCGCTGTTGTTTGTTTGCTTCATAAATGACATGCCTGAAGTTGTACATTCCTCCATACAAATGTTTGCGGATGACGCCAAGTTATTTCGGGAAATTAAGAACCAAGCAGACTGTGAAGAGCTGCAAAAGGATCTCTGCGAGCTTCAAGAATGCTCGAAGAAATGGCTGCTAAGATTCAATGTCACAAAGTGCAAGAGGATGCACCTGGGACGTACCAACGTTAAGGAGGCGTATCTTATTTCCCAACGGGACGAAGAGACTGCATTAAATGAGACTGAATGTGAAAAGGACCTAGGTGTGTACGTTGACAATGAGCTGAAGTTCTCGGGCCATTGCGAGAAGAAGGTAAATCAGGCAACTAAATTATTAGGTCTTATAAGAACGTCGTTCAGATAGCTAGACGGCCCGACCCTCGTAACTAGCTTCAAGAGTGAAGTGCTTCCCCGTCTGGTCCCCGAGACATGCTAGGGACTGTCAGTTGGTTGAAAAAGTTCAAAGGAGGGCCCACCAGGTTGGCGCCTGAACTATGGCACCTCAACTACCCTGAGAGATTAGAGCGC
This sequence comes from Homarus americanus, assembly GCF_018991925.1. Lineage (NCBI taxonomy): Eukaryota > Metazoa > Arthropoda > Malacostraca > Decapoda > Nephropidae > Homarus > Homarus americanus. Next base: position 13,479 of record NW_024716953.1, on the reverse strand, counting down.
CTGATATTGCCTAGCTTATACTACAGACGGGCAAGGGGAGATCTACTTGAGGTGTACAGGCATTTCAAAGGGCACTACTCAGTTGAGTGCCTTTACCTGGCGTTGACGGATTTTTTTTTTTTAATTTTGCCCCGGAAGGGGGCTAGTTTAAAGGGTACCCCCTTACATCCTGTGGTGCAAATTGAAGCGCAAAAGCGTTTTCAGCGCCCAGCTGGGAAGCATACGTAGTTCATGCTTGCCTCCATGACTCTTACATTAAGGGCGTAAAAGTGTGAGGGGGCCACTGGTGGATGCTCGCCCCACAAGGGGTCACAGCTCAACGTTAAAGAAGCCGCAAGCCCAGAAAACTGTGAGGGGTAACTTTTTCGGAGTGACAGTTGTGAACTCATGGAACAATTTGCCAGAGAGTATTGTGACGGCGCCGAATGTGAGCTCTTTCAAGACCAGACTGGATAAGTACTGGAACAGGTTCAGATACATTCAGGAGCCGGTGCATGCCCAGTACATGCCAACAGTGCGTAACAGAGACGTAACCGTTCGCCCAAGCGGCTAACGAGCCGATCAGTGGTGAAGAGGATAAAGGTAATAAAATTCCACCACAAGATTCTGGTATAGTGATAGGGTTATTAACCTTCTTTTAATCCCTAGACTAGTTTTACCTTAACTTGTACTACGGTACTTTATGTTAACTAAACCATAACACCAGCCGTCAGTTTAAGGTGGAAAATGGATAGGAAGGAAGCGGTGTGACCATGACAAGGCGATCGGTGAGGCGTGCGAGTGTTTGTAATTGTATCTCCCAAGGTAGTGTGATTCCTGTCTTGGCTTTGAACACCACACACACACTTTATCATTCTCGTCCCAATTCTTCCTACATCAACATTCCCTCATTCCTCATATCTTGGACTCTCTGTATTTATTCTAACGGCTCCTCGTCCCTCCCCTTACGTATTCATGCTGTAGTACCTTTTTTTCTGTTTACATACACACGCGCAAGAGTACTTGTAAGGACATAAACTTGCAAACACTTGTTGAATGGTGTACACATCAAGGGTGTTAAACTGCAAAGTAACTAGATTTGGAGAGTGAGGATTACTTGTTTACAAGCAAGTGGAATAGAATGAGAGAGAGAGAGAGAGAGAGAGAGAGAGAGAGAGAGAGAGAGAGAGAGAGAGAGCTAACTTCTTGAAACTTAGCGTACAAAGGCTTTCCCTTCACCAACGTAATTAATATACACACCCTCCTCACCACCTACACAATACACTCCATCCCCACCACCTACACAATACACTCCCTCCTCATCACCTACACAATACACTCCCTCCTCACCACCTACAATACACTTCCTCCTCACCACCTACAATACGATCCCTCCTCACCACCTACACAAAGCACTACACACTCCCTCCTCACCATCTACACAATACACTACACAATCCCTCCTCACCACCTACACAATACACTCCCTCCTCACCACCTACAGTACACAATACACTACACACTCCCTCCTCCACCACCTACACTACACCTCCCCTCCTCCTACCTATACACACACTCCTCCTCCCACCTATACTACCTCCCTCCTCACCACCTACACTACCTCCCTCCTACCTACACTACACATTCCTCCTCACCACCTACACTACCAATTCCTCCTCACCACCTACACAATACACTACACACCTCATCCACCACTCCTCCCTCACCACCTACAGTACACTGTCACACTCCTCCTCCACCACCTACACAGCCACTATACACTCCCTCCTCCTCCTACACAATACCTACACACTCCTCCTCTCAACTACACAATGCACTACACACACTCCCTCCTCACCACCAACCCTGTCACTACACACTCCTCCTCACCACCTGCACACAATACACTACACACTCCTCCTCACCACCTACACACTCCTCCTCACCACCTACACCACCTCCTCCTCACACCACCTACACAATACCTCCTCTTCACCACACACAATACACTCCTCCTCTACACCTACACAATACCTCCTCCTCACCACCTACACACCTCCTCCCACCTACAGCCACCTCCCTCCCTAACCCACCCACTACACTCCTCTCCCCACCCCCTCCTCCACCACCCACCACACCTCCCTCCTCACCCACCTAAGCTACACACTCCTTCTCACCACCTACAATACCTCCTCCTCACCACCTACACAATACACTCCTCACCCACCTACATACACTCCTCCTCACCACACATACACTGCATACCTCCCTCCCTCCTCCCACCTACACAATGCACTCCTCCTCCACCACCTACAATACACTCCCTCCTCACCTACACAACACACAACCTCCCTCCTCCCCACCACCTACACAATACACTACACATCCTCCTCACCACCTACAATACACTCCCTCCTCCACCTACAATACACTACACCTCCCTCCTCCACCACCTACAACACACTACACACTCCCTCTCACCTACACAATACACACCTCCTCCTCACCACCTACACTCCTCCTCACCCACCTACACAATACACCTCCTCCTCACCCACCTACACAATACACACATCCCTCCTCACCCACCTACACTCCCTCCTCACCCACCTACATACTACCTCCTCCTCACCACCCACACCTCTCCACCACCTACACAATACACTACCTCCTCCTCACCCACCTACACAACACACCTCCTCCCACCTACACACACACACTCCTCCTCACCCACCTACAATCCCTCCTCACCACCTACACAATACCTCCTTCCTCTACCTACACAATACCTCCTTCCTCCACTACCTACACAATACACTCCTCCTCCACCACCTGCAATCGCTACACATTCCCTCCTCACCACCTACAATACACAATACACTACACTCCCTCCTCACCACAATACACTCCCCTCCTCACCACCACACAATACACTCCCCTCCTCACCACCTACAGCACCTCCCCCTCCCACAATACACTACACACTCCTCCTCACCACCTACACAATACCTAGACACTCCTCCTCACCACCTACAATACACCTACACACTCCTCCTCACCACCTACAAATACACTACACACTCCCTCCTCACCCACCTACACAATACATCCCTCTTCACCAACATATACACTACACACTCCCTCCTCTACCTACACAATACACTACACTCCCTCCTCACCACCTACATCCATATCTTACTACCCTCCCCTCCTCACCACCTACAGTACACAATACACTACACACTCCCTCCTCACCACCTACACAATACACTACACACTCCCTCCTCACCACCTACACAATACACTACACACTCCCTCCTCACCACCTACACACTCCTCTCACCCTACAACCTCCTCCTCACCACCTACACAATACACTACACACTCCCTCCTCCCATCACCCTACCTACACTCCTCCTCCCACCTACACTACCTCCCCTCCTCACCACCTACATGCCTCCCCTCCTCCCACCTACACTACACACTCCTCCTCACCCACCTACAACCCACATTCCCTCCTCTAGCTTCCCTACACTCCTCCTCACCACCTACATACACTCCTCCTCACCACAATACACTCCTTCCTCCACCTACAATACACTCCTCCTCCACCACCACCACAATACACTACACTCCTCCTCACCACCTACAATCATTACACACTCCCTCCCTCCACCACCTACACAACACACTACACACTCCCTCCTCACCACCTACACAATACCACACTCCCTCCTCACCACCTACACAATACACTCCTCCTCACCACAATACACTACCTCCCTCCTCACCACCTACAGTACACTACACTCCTCCACCCACCTATACAATGTGCCTCCCTCCTCACCACCTACTGTGCCACTTCCTCCTCACCACCTACAATACACTTCCTCCTCACCACCTACAATACACTACACACTCCTCTCACCACCTACAACCCCACTACACCTCACTCACCTCACCACCTACACAATACTACCTCCTTCCTCCACCACCTACACAATGCCTCCTCTTCACCACCTACACAATACACTACACACTCCTCCTCTACCTACATACACAATACACCACACACTCCCTCCTCACCACCTACACAATACTACCTCCTCCTCACCACCTACACAATACAGTACACACTCCTCCTCACCACCTACACAATACACTTCCTCCTCTACCTACACAATACAGTACACACTCTCCTCACCACCTACACAATACACTACCTTCCTCCTCACCACCAACTGTGCACTACACTCCCTCCTCACCACCTACACAATACACACACTCCTCCTCACCACCTACACAATGCACTTCCCTCCTCACCACCTACACAATACAGTGCCACACTCTCTCACCACCTACACAATACACTACACACTTCCTCCTCACCACCTACACAATACTTCACTCCTCCTCACCACCTACAATACACTCCTCACCACCTACACTACACTCCTCCTCACCACCTACAATACCTCCTCCTCACCACCTACACAATACACTACACCTCCCCTCCTCACCACTACAATACAGTACATTCATCCTCACCACCTACACAGCCACTACACTCCTCCTCACCCACCTACACAATACTCTTACACTCTCTTCACACCCTACACAATACACCTCCCTCCTCCACCACCTACTACTCCTCCTCACCACCTACTCCTCCACACCACACTACACTCTCCTCCTGCCTACAATACACTCCTTCCTCTGCCACAATACACTCCCTCCTCCACCTGCAATGCCTTCATCCTCACCACCTACACAATACACCTCCTTCCTCACCACCTGCAATGCCACTCCTCCTCACCACCTACCCTACACACTCTCTCACCTGCACAATACACTCCTCCTCATCACCTACATACACTCCTCCTCCACCACCTACACAATACCCTACACACTCCTCTACCTACACAATACAGTACACATTCATCTCACCACCTACACAATACCTCCTTCCTCACCCCACCTGCAATACACTCCCTCCTCTCCACCTACACAATACCTCCTCCTCCACCACCTACACTACACTACCTCCTCCTCACCACCTACAATACACTCCCTCCTCACCACCTACAATACACTACACACTCCTCCTCCACCACCTACATATTACACTACACATCCCTCCTCACCACCTACACAACACACCACCTCCTCCTCACCACCTACAATACCTCCCTCCTCTACCTACATCACTACACTCCCTCCTCCACCACCTACACAATACACTACACATCCTCTTCACCACCTACACAACACACTCCTCCTCCCACCTACACACATGCCTCACCCCACACCCTGTCACCTACACAATATCCTCCTCACCTACACAATACACTACACATTCCCTCCTCACCACCTACATTTCACTACACATCCTCCTCATCACCTATACAATACACTCCTCCTCACCACCTACACAATACACTACACACTCCCTCTCATCACCTACAACCCTACACACTCCTCCTCACCACCACACAGCTACCTCCTCCTCACCATACACAATACACTCCTCCTCCACCACCCCTCCCCCCACACTCCTCTCCACCCATACAATACACCACACCTCCCTCCTCACCACCCCTACAATACACTACACTCCCTCACCACCTATACAATACACTACACTCCTCATCACTTACACATACCTCCTCCTCACCACCTACATGCACTACACTCCTCCTCACCACCACCAATACACTGCATCCCTCTTCACCGCCTGCCTGACCTGCACTCCTCCTCGCCACCTGCACAATGCTACGCGCTCTCGCCACCGCCTGCAATGCTCGCTCATCACCACCTGCACAATACGCTGCACTTCCTCCTCCGCCGCCTGCGCAATGCGCCACGCATCATCATCGTCGCCTGCACCAGTTGCAGCCATCACTCCGCCGCCTCACCCGCAATGATACGCACCGCATCATCACTCACCTTACGCAACCACTACACGCCTCTCACCACCTCACACAATACCTGCACTCCTCCTCACCACTACACAATGCTCCTCCTCACCACCTGCAATGCACACACTCCTCCTCACCACCTGTCGTACTACACTCCTCCTCACTGCTTCCCTCCCTCTACCACCTGCAATACACTGCACTCCCACCTCCTGCCTGCAATGCACTTCATCACTCACCACCTGCACAATGCACTCATTTCCCTCCTCATACACAATGCACTGCATCGCCACTCCGCCGCACCGCCTGTCCTCGCCATCACCGCCTGCACATACGCCATATCGCCTGCAATGCGCTGCACGCTCCTCCCGCCACCACCTGCCATTGCACTACGCTCCATCACTCACCGCCGCGCAATGCCCGCTCTCCTCACCGCCTGCACCATGCATTGCGCACTCGCCATCACCGCCTGCACGTGCCTGCGCGCATCATTCTCCGCCTGCACATGCCATCATCATCGCCTGCCTGATGCACCACGCATCTCCACTCACCGCTCATCTGACCCGCTACGCTCACTCCTCACCACCTGCACAATGCATACCCACTCACTCCTCACCACCTACCTGCTTCATCTCACCACCTGCACAATACATACACGCTCACTCTCCACCACCTACAATACCTTCACTCCTCACCACCTGCACAATGCACTGCACACTCACTCACTCACCACCTCCACAATACACTCCTCCTCACCACCTGCACAATGCATTACACTCCTCCCTCCACCCCTACCCAGCCAGTACACACTCAATCCTCACCACCTGCCTTTCTTCCTCCCCTCACCACCTACACAATACACTACACACTCCCTCCTCACCACCTGCAATGCGCTCCACCTCACCACCTACACACCCCGCACTCGCCTCACCACCCTGCAATGCATTCACGCCCTCATCGCCTGCACAATGCCTGCACGCTCACGCCTGCAATACGCTCACGCCTCGCCGCCTGCACGCAATGCGTTCCCGCACTCCTCATCTGCCGCCTGCGCAGTAGACTACGCATCACTATCCGCCACCTGATACAGTGCCCTACAATCCTCACCACCTGCACAAATGCACTGCACACTCCTCCCCTCTACATGCCTGATACACTAACACTCCTCCTCACCACCTGCAATACACTCACACTCTGCTACACGCCCTCGCCACCCACCTGCACTCCTCACTCATCACCTGCGGCCCTCCTCACTCACCACCTACAATACCGCTCGCCACTCACCACTGCAATGCCACTGTTCACTCACCACCTGCAATACACTACACGCTCACTCCTCACCACCTACCCCTGATACCTGCACATCGCTCTGCACGCCATCCTGCACAACCACCGCTCCCTCCTCGCCACCTGCCAATGCACTCCCTCACTCACCACCCTGCACCGTACTACACATCACCTCCTCACCACCTGCGCAATGCACTTTCACGCATCGCCATCCGCCTGCCTGACGCACCACGCACGCTCGCCATCTCGCCGCCTGCACCAGTGCGCTGCGCATCATCATCACGCCGCCTGCGCAATGCGCATCACCTGCACCTGCATCACTTTCTGCACTCATCACTCATCTCCTGATATCATTACGCACTCCACTCCTCACCGCCTGCACCAATGCACTACTGATCGCCACCACCTACACATCACCTCACCACACTTCCTCCCCTCACCACCTACACAATACCTGCACTCCACTCCATCTGCTCCCCACTCACCACCTGCACTGCACTCATCACTCACCACCTACCACAATACACTCATCTCACCACCTGTGCCGCTGCACGCTCCTCCTCACCACCTGCCTGTGCACTCGCACTCACTCACCACCTGCACAATGCACTACACGCTCCTCCTCACCACCCTGCGCATGACTGCACGCTCCCCTCACTCACCGCCTGCGCAATGCAGTACGCACTCTCCTCGCCACGCCTGCCTGATGCGTTGCGCATCATCGCTCGCCGCCTGCACGATGCGCTGCATCCTCATCGCCGCCTGCGACAGTGCATCCCCGCGATCCGCCGCCTGCGCTGCGCATCATCATCGCCGCCTCACCTGATGCGCTCCTCCTCATCACCTGATACGCTCCCTCCTCTGCCACCGCAATGCACTGCACTCCATCTCCGCCTGCAATACACTGCCATTCGCTTCACCACCTGCACCATTACTCCACACTCATCCTCTGCACCTGCAATGCTCTTCCATCCTCACTCACGCCTACCCTCCTGCGCGCTCACGCCATCGCCCCACTGCCGCTACACGCCACTCATCACCACCGCCTGCCAATGCGCTCACTCCACCTGCCTGCACTGCGCTCTCCTCACTGCCTGCACCAGTACGCTCGCCACCACCTGCACAATGCCGCTCTCCTCTCACCTGCATACGCTCTCGCCGCCGCCTGCATCGCACGCTCCACACTCACCACCGCCTGCAATGCCTCGCTCCTCGCCGCCTGCGCAATGCGCTGCACGCTCCGTCATCGCCGCCTGCACGACGCGCTGCACGCATCACGCTCATCGCCTGCACCCTGCACGCCGCTCATCCGCCGCCGCCGCCTGCGCGTGCATCATCATCTGCCGCCTGCGAGTCGCTGCGCATCATCTGCCACCTGCGCATGCGCTGCACCTCATTCGCCGCCTGCTGAACGCCACACTCCCTCCTCTGCCACCTGCAATGCCACCGCACTCGCTCTCTCACCACCTGCAATCACTACATCCCCTCACCACCTGCAATACTGCACGCTCACTCCTCACCACCGCTGGCTACACACTCTCTCACCACCTACCTGATACACTCCTCCTCTCCACCTGCACCATACCCACTCTCCTCACCACCTGTGGCAATACATTTCCCCTCCCCTCACCGCCTGCAATGCACTGCGTCCTCACTCACCTGCCTGTACACTCTCACTCACCGCCTACGCTGCCGCTGCGCTCCTCCTCATCGCCCCACGCAACCACGCATCATCTCACCGCCTGCGCAATGCGCACACGCTCCTCCTCACCGCCACGCAGTGCGCTCACTCACTCGCCACCTGCACATGCGCTTCGCTCCTCATCTCACCGCCTGCGGTGCCTGTTACACTCCTCCTCACCTGTCTGATGCACTACACTCCTCCTCACCACCTGCACAATGCCTCCCCCTCGCCACCTGCACATTACACTGCTCCTCACCCACCCCTGCATCTCGCTTGCTCATCCTCTCGCCACTCCTCACCACCTACACACACTTACGCACTCACCCTCGCCCTACGCAATACCTACCTGCACTCACTCACTCACCGCCTGTCTGCAATGCACTCACTCCTCGCCCGCCTGCACTCGCCACTCACGCCACGCATCCACTGCACGCTCGCCATCACCGCCTGCACGCGCTCGCCATCGCCGCCTGCACTGCGCACTCACGCCTCTTACCTGCACTCGCTCATCACTCGCCGCTGCACGCACTCCCGTCACCGCCTGCTACCATCATCCTGCCTGCGCTCCACCTGCTCATCATCGCCGCCTGCAGTGCGCTGCGCATCATCTGCGCACGTACCATCACCGCCTGCCACCAATGCCTGCCACTCACTCCTCACCACCTGCACAATGCGCTCTCTCTACTGCGCTCACTCTCCACCACCTAAATACCAATCTACCGCACTCATCTGACGCTCTCTTCCCACCTGCAAATGCTCTCCTCACTGCCTGCATGCACGCTCATCCTGACCACCTGTACTGCACGCTCTCACTCCTGCCTGCGCACCCGCACCACCTTCCTCACTCACCACCTGCGCAATGCACTGAACGCTCCCCTCCTCTCCGCCTGCACAATGCGCTCACTCACTCGCCTGCAATGCGCTCTCTCCACCGCCTGCAATGCCCGCTACACATCATCCTCTTAATTGCGCTCCTCCGCGCCGCTTCACCTGATACGCTGCGCATCACTCCTCCGCCACCTGCAGGCTAAGTCGCTACGCTCACCATGACCACCTGCACAGTGCGCTCCTTCGCCACCTACGCCCCCTACACGCCACGCCACTCCTCCTAACCACCTACCACTACCACTTCCTCCTCACCTGCCCATTCTCTTCGCTCCTCACCGCCTACACAATGCCCTAACACTCCCCTCCCCACCTGCAAACTACACGCTCCTCCTCGCCGCCTGCACCGTGCACTGCACACTCACTCTCACCGCCTGCACGCACTCACATTCCGCTCCTCACGCCTGCACGTCACGCTCACTCTCTGCCTGCACTGCACGCTCACTCCTCACCGCCCCTGCACTGCACGCTCTCCCTCGCCGCCTGCACAATGCGCTCGCCTCCGCCGCCTGCACTCATGCGCTCCACTCCTCACCACCTGCAGTCGCGCAATGCCTCCTCTCTCACCTACCTGTGCAGTACCTCCCTCCTCACCACCTGCACATTGCCACTCCTCCCTCTCACCACCTGCAATACACTAAACGACTCCTCCCTCCTCGCCGCCTGCACCAACCTCCGTTCCTCTACCCACTCCTCCTTAACTCTCGCTGCACCTCCTTTACTCTCCTCACCTGCACTCTCTGCGCTGCCTCCCACCTGCAGTGCACTCATGGCCTCTGCAATGCATTGCACTCCTGCACCAGTGCTCTAGACATCCATCTCACATCTCACACTTCAGTGCACGATGCACTGCCTCCTCCTCACCACCTACCAATACAGCACACACTCCTCTCCTCACCACTTGCCTGTGCGTTACACACTCCCTCCTCCTCACCACCTGCACCAGCCAGCCCACACACTCACACTCACCACCTACAATATGAACACTCCCTCCTCCCCACCACCTACAATGCAGGCACCTCCTCCTCTGCCTACCCATGCAGTACGCCCTCCTCCTCACCACCTGCAATGCACTCGCTCCTCGCCATCACCACCTGCCGTACAGTACACTCCCCTCATCGCGCCACCACCTGCAATACCGCACGCCCTCTCACCACCTGCACAATGCGACACGCCATCCTCATCTGCCTGCAATGCATGCACGCTCCGCCCTCTGCCACCTGCACGTACATTGCACGCTCTCTCCTCACCACCTGCAATGCATTGCACTCATCATCTCCGCCGCCTGCACAATATGCGCACTCCTCATCATCCCTCTGCAATGTTGCCTCATCATCTCCTGCACCCAATGCAGTACGCTCTCACTCCACTCACCACCTACACAATATAGTACACTCCTCCTCTCTACCTACACAGTACAGTACCCACCTCCCTCCCCTCCTCCCCACCTACACAATCAGTACCACTCCCTCTCCCCTCACCACCTGCACAATACATACACTCCCCTCACTCACTCACCACCTACAGCCCACGCCTCTCCTACATGCAGTGCCTCCTCTGCTCCTCACCACCTACCTGTGCAGCCCACACACTCCTCCTCCTCACCACCTACAGCCTGCACACACTCCCTCCTCCTCACCACCATGCCCACACTCCTCCTCCTCACCACCTACACAATACAGTACACTCTCACCACCTGCACAATGCCAGCACACACTCTCCTCACCACCTACACCAATGCAGTACACACTCCTCTCCTCACCACCTACACAATACAGTACACTCCTCACTCACCACCTACGCAATGCCACTACGCACTCTCACTCACCACTGCATATAGAACACACTCCTCTCCTCTCACCTACCATTCTGTTACACTCCCTCTCCTCACCACCTACACTCCTCCCTCCCTCCCTCCTACAGTACAATGCACTCCTCCTCCTCACCACCTACAATATAGTACACACTCCCCTCCTCCCTCACCTACAATATAGACGCTCCACTCCTCCTCTACCTACACAATTTTGCTCCTCTCTCCTATTTCCTCTCTCACAATATCACACTCCTCTCCTCTACAATACAGTACACTCCCTCTCACCACCTACACAATACACTCCTCTCCTCCCACCTACACAATACACTACACACTCCCTCCCTCTCTTCTGTGTACACACACTCTCTCCTCTCCACCTGCATACACACTCCCTCCTCACCACCTACACATTTTACACTCTCCTCATCACCTCTGCAATATAGTACACACTCCGCTCATCCTCACCACCTGCAGTGCAGTGCCATCACTCCTTCTCACCCACACCAGTACGTGCACTTCCTCCTCACCACCTGCAATGCAATTGCACTCCTCTCCTCCACCACCTACGCAATACAGTACACACTCCTCCTCCTCCACCACCTGCAATGCAGTGCACGCCCTCTCCCAGTACACATCCCTCCACTCCCTCACCGCCCTACCCACAATGCATTTACACACTCCTCCTCCTCTCCACTACCTATTATGTGCCACTCCTCCCTCCACTCACCACCTGCACATATGCTGCGCCCTCTCCTCACCACCCACACACCGCCCTTGCACTCCTGCGCTGCATTCTGTGCTCCTCTCTGCCTGCACAATGCTGTACGCTCCCTCCTCACTCTCCCACCTACACAATGCAGTGCCTCACTCCTCCTCACCACCTGCACAATGCAGTGCACACTCGCGCTCACTCAGCCTGCAATGCGCGCACTCACGCCATCTCTGCCTGCACAAGTGCAGTGCCACATTCCATCATCACCACCTGCACATATGGTGCCCGCACTCTCTCCTCACCACCTGCAATACAGTACACACTCCCTCTCCTCACCACCTGCACCAATGCACACTCCTCCTCACTCTCACCACCTGCAATACACTCCTCCCCTCTCACCCACCTACTGCAGTACACCTCCCTCCTCCTCACCACCTGCACATTGTTACACACTCCCTCTCCTCACCACCTACACAATGTCCACTCCCCTCCTCTCTGCAATGCAGTACGCATATCACCTCCTACGTGCACTCATCATCTCACCACCTGCATGCAATGCCTGCTCCTCCTCCTCACCACCTGCAATGCATGCACACGCCATCATCGCCACCCCCTGCACTGATGCGGTGCGCACTCCATCGCCGCCTGCACGTGCTGTGCGCACTCATATCATCATCACCTGCACGATGGTTGCGCATCATCATCACTCACCGCCTGCACTGTGCAGTTGCACACTTCCTCCTCCTCACCACCTACAATGCAGTACACACTTCCTCCTCCTCCACCACCTACCCACCAGTACCTGCTCCTCCTCTCCACCTACACAATACAGTACCTCTCCTCACCACCTGCAATATAGTACACACTCCTCACTCCTCCCACCAATGCAGTACCTCTCTCCTCCTCCTGCCTACAATACAGTACACACTCCTCCTCACCACCTACATGCAGTTACACACTCCTCCTCCTCACCACCTACCTGTGTGCCACCTCCCTCCTCCTCTCCACCTACCTGTGTACACACTCCTCCTCACCACCTACTGTGCAGTACCACTCCTCCTCTGCCTACCGCGCAGGCGCACACTCCGCTCGCTCTCTGCCTGCTGACCGCAGTACGCTCATCGCCATCTGCCTGCACGTGCAGTTGCGCATCATCTCCTCGCCACCTGCACGATGCCAGTGCACGCCATCATCATCACCGCGT
>NW_024716952.1:0-20298 GCF_018991925.1 Homarus americanus | reverse complement strand
TGACATGACCCGGGGTGTGAGGGCCAGCAACCCCTTTAGTGACATGACCCGGGGTGTGAGGGCCGGGCACCCCTTCAACCATGACCCGGGGTGTGAGCCTGGCACCCCTTTAGAGCCATGACCCTGGGTGTGTGCCGAGCTCCCTGCAATGCCATGACCCGGGGTGAAGGCCAGGCACCCTTTCAGAGTCATGAACCTGGGTGGTGGGCACACCTTCAGTGCCATGGCCAGGGGTGTGACGGCCGGGCACCCGCCAGTGCCAGCCGGGGTGTGAGGGCGGGCACCAGTTTAGATCTATGACCAGGGTGTCAGGGCCGGGCACACCTTCAGTACCATGGCCAGGTGAGGGCCAGGCACCCCTTCAATGCCATGACCGTGAGGGCCGGGCTCCCCTCAGTGCCATGACCGGAGTGTTAGGGAGCTGGGCACCTTCAGTGACATGACCCGTGTGAGGGCCGGGCACCCTTTCAGTGACATGACCGGGGTGTGAGGGCGGGCACCCCTTGAGCACTATGTCCCGGGATGTGAGGGCCGGGCATCCCTTCAGTGCCATGACCCGGGTGTGAGGGCTGGCCTCTCTCAGTGCCATGACCCGAGAGTGAGGGGCCGGGCACCCCTTCACTGACATGACCCGGGTGTGAGGGCGGATACCCTTTCAGTGTCATGAACCTGGGTGAGGGCCGGGCACCCTTCACATGACCCGGGTTGTCAGGGGCGGGCACCCTCCAGCACCATGACCCGGGGTGTGAGGGCCAGGCACCCCTTCAGTGCCATGACCCGGAGGTGGAGGGCCGGGCACCCTTTCAGTGACATGACCCAGGGGGAGGGCAGGGCACCCTCCAGCACGATGACCCGGGGTGTGAGGGCCAGGCACCTCAGTGCCATGAATCGGGGTGTTAAGGGCCGGGAACCACTTTAGGTACATGACCAGGGGTGAGGGCCGGGCAAACCTTCAGTGCCATGGCCAGGGTTGTGAGGGCCGGGCACCTCATCAGTGCCATGACCGGGGTGGAGGGCCGGGCACCCCTTCCTGACATGACCTGGGTGTGAGGGCGGGCACCCCTTCAGTAACATGACCGGGGTGTGAGGGCGGGCACCCCTACAGTGACATGACCCAGGGTGTGAGGGCCGGGCACCCTCCAGCACCTTGACCCAGGGTGTGAGGGTGGGCACCCTTCAGTGCCATGACACGGGGTGTGAGGGCTCCCCATTCAGTGACATGACCCAGGTGTGAGGCCGGGCACCCATAAGTGACATGAACCAAGGTGTTAGGGCCGGGCACCCTTCAGTGTCAAGAAACGGGGTTGTGAGGGCGGCACCCCTTCAAATGACCTGGGTAATGGCCGGGCACCCCTTCAACACCATGATCCGGGGTTTGAGGGCCAGGCACCTCCAATGCCATGACCTGAGGTGAGAGCTGGGCACCCTTCAGTGACATGACCTGGGGTGTCAAGGGCCGGGCACCCTCCAGCACCATGACCGGGGTGTCAGGCGGGCAACCCCTATAAGTGACAGGAACCCTGGTGTTAGGGCCAGGCACCCTTCAGTGTCATGAAACGGTGGGGAGCAAAGACCCCTACAGTATGAACTGTGTGAGGGCGGCACCCCTTCACATGACCGGGGTGTAAGGGCAGGCACCCCTTCAACACCATGACCTGGGTGAGGGCCAGGCACCCCTTCAATGCCATGACCCGGGGTGTGAGGGCGGGCTCTTCAGTGCCATGACCTGGAGTGTTAGAGCTGGGCACCCCTTCATTGACATGACCCGGGGTGTGAGGGCCGGGCACCCTTTCAGTGACATGACCCGGGTGTGAGGGCAGGCACCTTGAGCACTATGTCCTGGGATGTGAGGGCCGGGCATCCTTCAGTGCCATGACCCGGGGTGTGAGGGCTGGCCCTTCAGTGCCATGACCCGGAGAGGAGGGCGGGCACCCCTTCAGTGACATGACCCGGGGTGTGAGGGGCGGACATCCTTTCAGTGTCATGAATCTGGGTGTGAGGGCAGGCACCCTTCACATGACCCGGGTTGTCAGGCCGGGCACCCTCCAGCACCATGACCCGTGAGGGCCAGGCATCCTTCAGTGCCATGACCCGAGTGAGGGGGGCACCTTTCAGTGCCGAAACGGGGTGTGAGGGCCGGGCACCCCTACAGTGCCAGGAACCGGGGTGAGGGCCGGGCACCTTTCAGTGCCATGAATCGGGGTGTGAGGCCGGACACCACGTTAGGACATGACCAGGGGTGTGAGGCCGGGCAAACCTTCAGTTACATGACCTGGGGTGTGAGGGCCGGGCCTCTTAGTGACATGACCCGGGACCATGGCCTGGGGCGTGAGGCCAGGCACCTTCAGTGTCATGACCCGAGGGTGTAATCCCGGGGCCTGAGGCAGCCCTCCAGCACCATGGCCCAGGGTCTGAGGCAGGCACCCCTTCCAGTGCCATGAAGCAGGTGTGAGGCCAGGCACCAAATTAGGTACATGACCAGGGGTGTGAGGGCGGGCAAAATGCCTCAGTGCCATGGCCAGGGGTGTGACAGCCGGCACCTTTAGTGTCATGACCCGGGTGTGTCGGGCCTGACACCCCCTCAGCACCATGGCCGGGCTGGCGGGGCCAGGCACCCCTTCAGTGCCAGATCGGGGTGTGAGGGCAGAACCACTTTGGGTACACATGACCAGGGTGAGGCCAGGCAAACCTTCAGTGCCATGGCCAGGGGTTGTGAGGGGCCAGGGCACTCATCAGTGCCATGACCGGGGTGTGAGGCAGACACCCCTTCATGACATGACCCGGGGTGTGAGGCCAGGCGCACTTCAGCCAACATGACCGGAGTGTGAGGCGGGGCACCCCTTCACCATGACCCGGGGTGTGAGGGCCGTGCACCTTCCATACAGGGCCCATGCACCCCTTCAGTGCCATGACCCGGGGTGTGAGGCCGGGCACCCCCCTTCACATGACTTGGTGTGAGGCCAGGCACCCCTTCAGGCACCTTCCAGTGCCATAGCCGGGGGTGTGAGGCCGGGGCTGGGTTCAGGCATGAATCCCGGGTTTGCTTGAGGGCCAGGCATCCTCCAGCACCATGACCCAGGTGTGAGGCCAGGCGCTCAGTGCTATGCCCGGGGTGTGAGGGCCGGGCACCCGTTATGTCAATGACCAGGGTGTGAGTCGGGCACACCTTGAGTGCCTTGTACAGGTGTGACAGTGTTTTTAGTGCCAAGCCGGGGTGTGAGGCCGGGCACACCTTCAGTGCCATGAAGCGGGGTGTGAGCAGGAACCCCTGGCCACTGTGAGCCAGGTGTAAAGGGCCAGGCACCGCTGTGACCACTGTTGGAGTGTGTGGGCAGAGCACCCTACTCCGGTGCCATGATGGTGTGAGGCCGGCACCCGCAAGTGACATAGACAGGTGTTGGGCCGGGCACCTTCATTGCCATCAAATGGGTCGTGGGGGCATAGCACCCTACAGTTTACGAGCCGGGGTGTGCCGGGCACCCCTGCATGAACCGGGGTGTAGGCCCAGCCTTCCAGCACCATGACCCGGGGTGTGAGGGATGGCACCCCTTCAGTGCCATGAAACCCGGACTGTGAGGAAGCTGGACACCCTTCAGTGGCCCTTGACCCGGGGTGTGAGCCGGGCACCGTTCAGTGACATGACCCGGGGTGTGAGGCCAGGCACCCTCAACACCATGGCCTGGGGTGTGAGGGCCAGGCACCCCTTCCGTGTCATGCCCAGGTGTGTCAGGCCGAGACACCCTCCAGCACAGCACCAGGTGTGAGGCCAGGCACCCCTGAATGCCATGAATCGGGTGTGAGGGCCGGACACCGTTAGGTAAATGACCAGGGGTGTGAGGGCAGGCAAACCTTCAGTGCCATGGCCAGGGTGTGAGGCCGGGCACCTCATCAGTGCCATGACCCGGTGTGTGAGGCCAGGCACCCCTCCAGTGGCATGACCCAAGGGTGTGGGGCGGAATCTTTCAGTGACAGAAACGGGGTGTGGGGGCAGGGCATCCCTGCAGTGTTACAGGCAGGGTATGAGGCCGGTACCCCTTCACATGACCCAGGGTGCTGGGGCCGGAACCCTCAGCACCATGACCCAGGGGCCAGGCACCCCTTCAGTGCCATGACCCGGTGAGGGCCAGGCACCCTTTCAGTGACATGACCCGGGGTGTGGGCGGGCACTTGCAGCACGATGACCCGGTGTGAGGGCCAGGCACACTTTCAGTGCCATGAATCAGGGGTGTTAGGGCCGAGGTGCCACTTTGAGTACATGACCAGTGACCTTCAGTGCCATGGCCAGGGGTTGAGGGCGGGTACCTCATCAGTGCCATGACCGGGGTGTGAGGCCAGGCACCTTCCTTGACATGACCAGGGGTGTGAGGAATGACACCCCTTCAAGTAACGCGGCCAGGGTGTGAGGCCCGACACCCCTAATGTGGGGTGTGAGGCGGCACCTTCAGCACCTTGACCCAGGGTGGTGGGCACCCCTTCAGTGCCATGACACGAGTGTGAGGCCGGGCTCCCATTCAGTGCCATGGCAGGTGTGAGGGCCAGGCACCCCTTCAGTGACATGACCCAGGGGTGTGAGGTCCAGCACCCGCAATTGACATGAACCAAGGTGTTAGGGCCAGGCTGCTCAGTGTCATGAAGCAGGGTTGTGAGCCGAGCACTCCTTCAAATGACCCAGGGGTGTAATGGCCGGGCACCCCTTCAACACCATGATCCGGGTTTGAGGGCCAGGCACCTCAATGCCATGACCCAGGTGTGAGCTGGGCACCCCTTCAGTGACATGACCCAGGGGTGTGATGCAGGCACCCTTGAGTGCTTTGAACCAGGGTGTGAGGGCCCAGGCACCTTCACATCACCAGGTGTCAGTGGGCACCTCAACACCGCGGCCCAGGGGTGTCCGTGGGGAGCACCCCATAAGTGACAGGAACCTGGTGTTGGGGCAGAGCACCCCTTCAGTGTCATGGCAGAAACGGTGTGTGGGAGCAGAAGACCCCCTAGTGTTATGAACCAAAAGGTGTGAGGGCGGGCACCCCTTCCCATGACCAGGGTGTAGGGCAGGCACCTTCAACACCATGACCGGGGGTGTGAGGGCCAGGCACCCCTTCAATGCCATGACCGGGGTGTGAGGCTGGGCTCCCCTTCAGTGCCATGACCTGGAGTGTTAGTGCTGGGCACCTTCAGTAGCATGACGGTGTGAGGGCCGGGCACCCTTTCAGTGACATGACCCCCGGTGTGAGGGCCGAGCACCTACAGTGGCATGACCCAGGGGTGTGAGGGGCCGGGCACCTTCCAGCACCTTGGGGTGTGGTGGGCACCCCTTCAGTGCCATGACCACGGGGTGTGAGGCCGGGCTCCCCTGACCCAGGTGTGAGGGCAGGCACCTTCAGTGACACTTGAAGCCCAGGTGTGGCCGGGCACCCATAAGTGACATGAACCAAGGTGTTAGGGCCAGGCACCCCTTCAGTGTCATGAAACAGGTTGTGAGGCCAGGCACCCTTCAAATGACCCGGGGTGTAATGGCCGGGCACCTTCAACACCATGATCCGGGGTTTGAGGGGCCAGGCACCCCCTCAATGCCATGACCCGGAGTGTGACTGGGCACCCCTTCAGTGGTGTGAGTGCCAGCACCCCTTACAGTGCTTTGAACCAGGGGTGTGAGGGCCGGGCACCTCACATCACCCGGGTATGGGGCCGAGCACCCTCAGCACCGGCCAGGTGTCAGGCGGGGCACCCCATAAGTGACAGGGACCCTGGTGTTGGGGCCAGGCACCCCTTCAGTGTCATGGCGGTGTGTGGGAGCAGAAGGCCCCTACAGTGTTATATGAACGGAGGGCCGGGCACCCCACATGACCCGGGGTGTAGGGGCCAGGCACTTATCAACACCGGGGGTGTGAGGGCCAGGCACTATAATGCCATGACCCAGGTGTGAGGCCAGGCTCCCCGCCAGTGCCATGACCTGGGTGGTTAGAGCTGGGCACCTTCAGTGACATATTGGTGTGAGGGCGGAGCACCCTTTCGAGTGACATGACCCGGGTGTGAGGCGGGCACCCCGCCAGGCATGTCCCAGGATGTGGGCTGGGCATCCCTTCAGTGCCATGGCCGGGGTGTGAGGCCAGTCACTGGTGCCATGACCCAGAGTGAGGCCAGGGGCTTGCTCAGTGACACTGACCCGGGGTGAAAGGGCGGACACCCTTCAGTGTCATGGTCTGGGTGTGAGGCCAGGCACCGCTTCACATGACCCGGGTTGTCGGGCAGACGCCCTCCAGCACCATGACCCGGGTGTGAGGGCCAGGCATCCTTAGTGCACGACCCGGAGTGAGGCCGGGCACCCTGGTGACATGACCCGAGATTGTGAGGGCAGGGGCACCCCTCCAGCACATGGCCTGGGGCGTGAGGGCGGGCACCCCAGTGTCATGACCAGTGTGTCAGGAGCCTGACAAGCCCTCCAACACCATGGCGGGGTCTGAGGGGCCAGGCACCCCTTCCAGTACCATAGGGCCAGGCACCAAATTAGGTATGACCAGGGTGTAGGGGCCGGGCAAAGCAGTGCCATGGCCAGGGGTGTGGCCAGGCACCCCTTCCCCAGTGTCTTGGGTGTCAGGGCCTGACCTCCTTTTCATGGCCCGGGCTGTAGGGGCCAGGCACCCCTTTCAGTCACTTAGAATCCAGGGTGTGGGGCCAGGAACCACTTTGAGTACATGACCAGGGGGTGTGGGGGCCAGGGCAAGCCTTCAGTGTAAGCCCAGGGGGTTGTGAGGCCGGGCACCTCATCAGTCTGCCATGACCGAGGGTGTGTGAGGGCTGGGCACCCCTTCCTTGACATGACCCGGGGTGTGAGGCCGGAGCTTATCCAGTAACATGACCAGTGTGAGGCCAGGCACCCCTTCAACACCAGGCCGGGGTGTGAGGGCGTGCACCTTCCAGCACCATGACCCGGGGTGTGTGAGGCCATGCACCCCTTCAGTGCAGGGGTGTGAGCAGGCACCCCGTGGTGTGATGGTACCTTCAGTGCCATAGACGGGGTGTGAGGGCCAGGCACCCCTTCAGTGTGACCGGGTGTGGGCGGGCTCGATTTCAGTGCCATGAATCCGGGTTGTGAGGGCGGGCATCCTCAACACCATGACCCAGGTGTGAGGGCCGGGCAGCAGTGCTATGCCCCGGGGTGTATGAGCGGGCACCGTTAATCAATGACCAGGGTGAGGTCAGGCACACCTTGAGTGCCTTGGCCCGCAGGTGTGAGCAGTCGGCGCTTCAGTGCCATAAAGCCGGGGTGAGGGCAGGCACACCTTCAGTGCCATGAGCGGGGTGGCGGGGCTGGGAACTTGGTGTGAACCCGGGTGTGAGACGGGCACCCCTTGTGACATGACCCAGGTGTGTGGGCGGCTTACTCCGGTGCAGGCCAGGAGTGTGAGGGGCCAGGCACCCTCCGTGGTGGGTGTGTTGGGGCCGGGCTGCTCATCCATCAAATGGGTCGTGGGGCTGGGCACCACTTCAGTGACATGACCCGGGTGTGAGCCAGGCACCCTTTCAGTGACATGACCGGGGTGTGAGGCCGGCACCTTCCAGCCTATGACCAGGTGGTGCAATCTGGTGCGGCCAGGGTGTGAGGGCCAGGCACCCCTTCAGTGTCTGATCCAGGGGTGTGAGGGCCAGGCACCTTCTGTGACTTGACCCGGGGTGTGAGGCCAGGGCACCCCTTCTAGTGACATGACCCGGGGTGTGAGGCCAGGCACCCTCAGCACCATGACCCAGGTAAGTGAGGGCCAGGCACCCCTTCAGTGCCATGACCCAGGGTGTGAGGCCGTGCACCCTTTCAGTGCCTGAAACAGGGTGTGAGGGCCGGGCACCTACAGTGCTGCAAACCGGGGTGTGAGGCCAGGTACCCCTTCACATGACCTGGGGTGTGAGGTCAGGCACCCCTTCAGTGAAATGAATCCAGGGGTGTGAGGGCTGGGCACCCCCAGCATCATGACCCAGGGTGTGGGGCCAGGCTCGATTCAGTGCCAGAATCAGGGTGTGAGGGCCGGGCACCCCATCAGCACCATGACCCGGGGTGAGGGCCGGAACAACCCATGACCCAGGGTGTGAGGGCCAGGCACCGCTAGGTCCATGACCGGGGTGTCATGGCCGTGCACCCCTTCAGTGACATGACCCGGGGTGTGAGGGCCGGGCACCTTTGGCATGACCTGGGGTGTGAAGGCCAGGCAAACCTTCAGTGCCATGGCCAGGGGTGTGAGGCCAGGCACCTCATCAGTGCCATGATCCGGGGTGTGAGGGCTGGGCACCGCTTTAGTGACATGACCCGGGGTGTGAGGGCTGGGCACCCCTTAAGTGCCATGAAACCGGGGTGTGAGTTACAGGCACCAATACATTGCTTTGAACCAGGGTGTGAGGTGGGGCACCCTTCACAAGACCCAGGGTGTCAGGGCTGGGCACACCTCCAGCACCATGACCCGGAGTGTGAGCTGGGCACCCCTTCAGTGACATGACCCGGGGTGTGAGAGCCGGGCACCCCTTTGAGTGACATGAACCGGGGTTTTGGGCCAGGCACCCCTTCAGTGACATGAAACAGGGTGTGGGGCAGAACTACAGTGTTATGAACTGGGGTGTGAACGGGCACCCTCACATGACCCGGGGTGTAGGGCCGGGCACCCTTCAGCACCATGACCCGGAGTGTGAGAGCTGGGCACCCCTTCAGTGACATGACCAGGGTGTGAGAGCCAGACCTTTGAGTGACATGACCCCGGGGTGTGAGGGCCGGGCACCCCTTCAGCACCATGACCCCGGATATCATGGCCGTGCACCCCATCAGTGACATGACCCGGGGTGTGAGGGTCGTGCACCTTTAGTGACATAACCCGGTGTGAGCCGGGCACCCTCCAACACCATGACCCGGGGTGAGGCGGGCACCCCAGTGCCATGACCCGGGGTGTGAGGCCGGGCACTAGTGCAACCCAGGGTGTGAGGGCCCAGGCTACCAGTGAAATGAATCGAAGTGTGAGGGCTGGGCACCGTCAGCACCATGACCCAGGGTGTTAGGCGGACTCGATTTCAGTGCCGAGAATCAGGTTGAGGGCGGGCACCCCATCAGCACCATGACCCGGGGTGTGAGGGCCGGGAACCGCTTCAACCCCATGACCCGGGGGTGTGAGGCCAGGCACCCCTTTAGGTCCATGACCAGGGTGTCATGGCCGTGCACCTCAGTGGCCGGGGTGTGATTGCCGGGCACCCCTTAGTGATATGACCTTTGGTGTGAAGGCCGTGCACCTCCAGCACCATGACTTGGGGTTGTGAGGCCAGGCACTTCTTCAGTGCCATGATCGGGGTGAGGGCCGGGCATCCCTTCAGTGACAAGACCCGGGGTGTGAGGGTCAGGCACCCCTCAGTGACGTGACCCGGGGTGTTAGGGCGGGCACCCCTCAGCACCGCACCCGGTGTGGGGCCGGGCACCCTTTCAGTGACATGACCCGGGGTGTGAAGGCTGGGCACCCTCAGCAGGGGTATGAGGGCCGGGCACCCCTTTGTGCTATGAGCCAGGGGTGTGAGCCAGGGCTTTTAGGAACATGACCAGGGGTTTGAGGGCAGGCAAACCTTCAGTGCCATGGCCAGGGATGTAGGGTCGGGCACCTCATCAATGCCAAGACCAGGGGTGTGAGGGCTGGGCACCACTTCAGTGACATGACCCAGGGGTGTGAGCCGGGCACCCTTTCAGTGACATGACCCGGGGTGTGAGGCCGGCACCCCTTCAGCACCATGACCCGGGGTGTGGTGCCGATCCTTCAGTGCCATGACCCGGGGTGTGAGGGCGGGCACCTTCAGTGTCACGAATCAGGGTGAGGCCGGGCACCCTTCTGTGACTTGACCCGGGGTGTGAGGGCCGGGCACCCCTTTAGTGACATGACCGGGGTGAAGGCCAGGCACCCCTTCAGCACCATGACCCGGAGTGTGAGAGCTGGGCACCCTTCAGTGACATGACCAGGGGTGTGAGAGCCGGGCACCCTTTGAGTGACATGACCTGGGGTGTGAGGGCCAGGCACCTTCAGCACCATGACCCCGGATATCATGGCCGTGCACCCCATCAGTGACATGACCCGGGGTGGTCGTGCACCTTTAGTGACATAACCGGGGTGTGAGGCCGGGCACCCTCCAGCACCATGACCCGGGGTGAGGGCCGGGCACCCCTTCAGTGCCCGGCCCGGGTGTGAGGGCCGGGCACCCCTACAGTGCTGCAGACCGGGGTGTGAGGGCCAGGTACCCTTCAGTGAAATGAATCGAGGTGTGAGGCTGGGCACCTTCAGCACCATGACCCAGGGTGTTAGGGCGGACTCGATTTCAGTGCCGAGAATCAGGTGTGAGGCCGGGCAGCCTCAGCACCATGACCCGGGTGTGAGGCCGGGAACCGCTTCAACCCCATGACGGGGTGTGAGGGCCAGGCACCTTTAGGTCCATGACCCGGGGTATGTGGCAGTGCACCCCTTCAGTGACGCAGGTGTGATTGCGGGCACCCCTTTAGTGATATGACCTTTGGTGTGAAGGCCGTGCACCTCCAGCACCATGACTTGGGTTGTGAGCCAGGCACCCTCTTCAGTGCCATGATCCGGGGTGAGGCCGGGCATCCCTTCAGTGACAAGACCCGGGGTGTGAGGTCGGGCACCCTTTCAGTGACGTGACCCGGGGTGTTGGGGCCGGGCACCCCCCAGCACCATGACCCGGGGTGTGAGGGCCGGGCACCCCTTTCAGTGACATGACCCGGGGTGTGAAGGCCGGGCACCCCTACTTCCTGACCCGGGGTATGAGGGCCAGGCACCCCTTTAGTGCTATGACCCGGGGTGTGAGGGCCCGAGCTCCATGAACATGACCAGGGGTTTGAGGGCAGGCAAACCTTCAGTCCCAGCAGGATGTGAGGTCCGGCACCTCATCAATGCCAGACCAGGGGTGTGAGGGCTGGGCACCATCAGTGACATGCCCGGGGTGTGGGCACCCTTTCAGTGACATGACCCGGGGTGTGAGGGCCGGCACCTTCAGCACCATGACCCGGGGTGTGAGTGCCGATCACCCCTTCAGTGCCATGACCCGGGGTGTGAGGGCCGGGCACCCCTTCAGTGTCACGAATCAGGGGTGAGGGCCGGGCACTCTCTTCTGTGACTTGACCCGGGGTGTGAGGGCCGGGCACCTTCTAGTGGCATGACCGGGGTGTGAGCCAGGCACCCCTCAGCACCATGACCCGGGTAGTGAGGCCAGGCACCCTTCAGTGCCATGACCCGGGTGTGAGGCGTGCACCCTTCAGTGCCATGAAACAGGGTGTGAGGCCGGGCACCCTGGTCTGACCAGGGGTGTGAGGGCCGGGTACCCCTTCACATGACCTGGGGTGTGGTCAGGCACCCCTTCAGTGAAATGAATCAGGGGTGTGAGGCTGGGCACCCCTTCAGCACCATGACCCAGGGTGTTAGGGCCGGGCTCGATTCAGTGCCAGAATCAGGGTGTGGGGGGGCACCCCATCAGCACCATGACCCGGGGTGTGAGGCCAGGACCTTCAACCCCATGACCAGTGTGGGGCCGGGCACCCTTAGGTCCATGACCCGGGGTGTCATGGCCGTGCACTCCTTCAGGGTCAAGACGTACCTGGCGCTCCTCCGAGCAGCCGGAACTGTTAAGTTGGCCATACCAACCTCCTGAACCTCCTCCCCACCGGAATATCAACAAGTTCCGCCAAGTTACAATTTCATTTAGGAAAGGAATGGAACCAGTGTTGAGCGGAGGTGAACAGTGTGGTGGTGCTGAGTCAGTGGAACAGCTCAACAGTGACAGTGGTACAGGTTGACCTTCACACAGTGAGGTCCCAGGTATGATAACAGCCGACCCAACCACCAGCGATGTGTTAATCAGTCTACGATAGGAAGGCCTGGGACCACACCTCCTCATAGAACACCGTCTGTGAGAACTACTACACAAGGGGTCCCTCATAACACCATCTGTGAGAAATTACTGCACCACGTGAGGCCCCTCATAACACCATCTGTGAGGGTACTACCACGTGAGGCCCCTCATACACCATCTGTAGGGAATTACTACCACGTGGGGCCTCCACACCATCTGTGAGGGTACTACACCACGTGAGGCCCCTCACTTAACCATCTGTGAGGAATTACTGCACCACGTGAGCCCGCATAACACCATCTGTGAGGTGCTACACCACGTGGGGCCTCATAACACCATCTGTGAGGGTGCTACACCACGTGGGCCCTCATAACACCATCTGTGAGGAGCTGCTACACCACGTGGTCCCTCCTAACACCATCTGGAGGGAGTTACTGCACTGCGTGTTTGCTGTTCAACACCTACATTAATCTGTATGTTCACTGTTCCTTTACCTTTCTCTAATGAAGGCTTTTGTTAAACCACCAATGTATGTAATAAGTCATTTATGCCCAATGTATATTTCAGCCTTGGGCTCAGAACTTTCAATAAACCGTTAATTATTATTATTATTATTATTATTATGACCCGGGTGTGAGGGCCGGCACCCCGGCCAGGGGTGTGAGCCAGGCACCTCATCAGTGCCATGATCCGGGGTGTGAGGGCTGGGCACCGGCAGTGACATGACCCGGGGTGTGAGGGCTGGGCACCCCTTAAGTGCCATGAAACAGGGGTGTGAGTTACGAGCTTGATACATTGCTTTGAACCAGGGTGTGGTGGGGCACCCCTTCACAAGACCCGGGTGTCAGGCTGGAGCACACCTCAGCACCATGACCCGGAGTGTGAGCTGGGCACCCCTTCAGTGACATGACGGGGTGTGAGCCGAGCACCCTTTGGTGACATAGACCGGGGTTTTAGGGCCAGAGCACCCCTTCAGTGACATGAGGCAGGGGTGTGGGGGCAGAGGCACCCCTACAGTGTTATGAACCGGGGTGTGTGAGGTAGGCACCCTTTCACATGACCAGGGGTGTAAGGGGCGGGCACCCCTTCCGGCACCATGACCCGGAGTGTGAGCTGGAGCTTGCTTCAGTGACATGACCGGGGTGTGAGAGCCGGAGCACCCTGAGTGACATGACCCAGGGGTGTGAGGGCCAGGCACCCCACTCAGCACCATGACCCGGATATCATGGCCGTGCACCCCATCAGTGACATGACCCGGGGTGTGAGGTCGATGCACCCCTTTGGTGACATAACCCGAGGTGTGGCCGGGCACCCCTCCAACACCATGACCCAGGGGTGAGGGCCGGGCACCTTCCAGTGCCATGACCCGGGAGTGTGAGGCCAGGCACCCCTACAGTGCTGCAGACAGGGGTGTGTGAGGCCGGAGTACCCCTTCAGTGAAATGAACTGGTGGAGGGCTGGGCAACCCCGGTCAGCAACGGCGACCCAGGGTGTTAGGCCGGACTCATTTTCAGTGCCAAAGAATCAGGTGAGGGCCGGGCACCCCATCAGCACCATGACCCGGGGTGTGAGGGCCGGGGAACTGCTTTCAACCCCATGACCTGGGTGGAGGCCGGGCACCTTGGGGTCCATGATCCAGGGTGTCATGGTTGTGCACCCTTTCAGTGACACATGACCTGGGTGTGGACAAGGGCACCCCTTAGTGATATGACTCAGGAAGGCTGTGCACCCTCCAGCACCATGACCCGGGGTGTGAGGGACAGGCACCTCAGTGCTGGGCGATCCGGGGTGAGGCCGGGCATCCTTCAAAGACAAGACCTGGGTGGTGTGGGGAGGGTCGGGCACCCTTTCAGTGAGACGGACCCGGGGTGAGGGGCTGGGCACCTCCAGCACCATGACCTGGGTGTGAGGGCTGGGCACCCTTTCAGTGACATGACCTGGGTGTGAAGGCCGGGCACCCCTCCAGCACCATGACCCGGGGTATGAGGGCCGGGCACCCCTTTAGTGCTATGACCCGGGGTGTGAGGGCCGGGCACCACTTTAGGAACATGACCAGGGGTTTGAGGGGCGGGCAAACCTTCAGTGCCATGGCCAGGGATGTGAGGGTCGGGCACCTCATCAATGCCAAGACCAGGGGTGTGAGGGCTGGGCACCACTTCAGTGACATGACCCGGGGTGTGAGAGCCGGGCACCCTTTCAGTGACATGACCCGGGGTGTGAGGGCCGGGCACCCCTTTTCAGCACCATGACCGGGGGTGAGTGCCGGTCACCCCTTCAGCTGGGCGACCCGGGGTGTGAGGGCCGGGCACTTCAGTGTCACGAATCGGGGTGTGAGGCCGGGCACCCTTCTGTGACATGACCCGGGTGTGAGGCTGGCACCCCTTTAGTGATATGACCTGGGGTGTGAAGGCCGGGCACCCCTCCAGCACCATGAGCCCGGGGTGTGATGGCCAGGAAACGCTTCAGTGCCATGACCCGTGGTGTGAGGGCCGGGCACCCCTTCAGTGACATGACCCGGGGTGTGAGGGCCGGGCACCCTTTCAGTAACATGACCCGGGGTGTGAGGGCCGGGCACCCTTTCAGTGACATGACCCGGGGTGTGAAGGCCGGGCACCTCTCCAGCACCATGACCCGGGGTATGAGGGCCGGGCACCTCTTTAGTGCTATGACCCGGGGTGTGAGGGCCGGACACAACTTTAGGAACATGACCAGGGGTTTGAGGGCCGGGCAAACCTTCAGTGCCATGGCCAGGGATGTGAGGGTCGGGCACCCCTTCAGCACCATGACCCGGGGTGTGAGTGCCGGTCACCCCTTCAGTGCCATGACCCGGGGTGTGAGGGCCGGGCACCCCTTCAGTGTCACGAATCGGGGTGTGAGGGCCGGGCACCCCTTCTGTGACATGACCAGGGGTGTGAGAGACAGGCACCCTCAGTGCTGCGAACCGGTGCTTGAGGCCAGGTACCCCTTCACATGACCTGGGGAGTCGCTGGTCAGGCACCCCTTCAGTGAAATGAATCGGGTGTGAGGCTGGGCACCCCTTCAGCACCCTTGACCCAGGGTGTTAGGGCCGGGCTCGATTTCAGTGCCAGAATCAGGGTGTGAGGCCGGGCACCCCATCAGCACCATGACCCGGGGTGTGAGGGCTGGGCACCCTTCTAGGTCCATGACCCGGGGTGTGTCATGGCCGTGCCTTCAGTGACGCGGCCAGGGTGTGGGGTGCCAGGTACCCCTTTAGTGATATGACCTTTGGTGTGAAGGCCGTGCACCCTCAGCACCATTACCTGGGGTGTGAGGGCCAGGCACCTCTTCAGTGCCATGATCCGGGGTGGGCCAGGGCACCCCTTCAGTGACATGACCCAGGGGTGTGAGGTGGGCACCCTCCCAGCTGTGACCCAGGGTGCAGGGCCGGAGCACCCTTTCAGTGACATGACCCGGGGTGTGAAGGCCGGGCCTCCTCCAGCACCATGACCCGGGGGTATGAGGGGCCGGGCACCTCTTACAGTGCTATGACCCGGGGTGTGAGGGCCAGACACAACTAGGTACATGACCCAGGGGTTTGAGGGCCGGGCAAACCTTCAGTGCCATGGCCAGGGTGTGAGGGCCAGGCACCTCATCAGTGCCATGATCCTGGGTGTGAGGGCTGGGCACCGCTTTAGCCTGACATGACCCGGGGTGTGAGGCTGGGCACCTTCAGTGGCTTATGACCAAGGGTGTGAGACCGGGCACCCGTTCAGTGCCAGGAATCGGGTGTGATGTCCAGGCTCCCCTCCAGCACCGGCGGGGTGTGAGGGCCGGGCACCCTTTCAGTGACATGAACCGGGGTGTGAGGCCGGGCACCCCTCCAGCACCATGGCCTGGGGTGTGAGGGCCAGGCTCCCCCTTCAGTGTCACGCCAGCCCGGATGTGTCAGGGGCCTGACACCCTCCAGCACCATGGACCGGGGTGTGAGGCCGGGCACCCCTCAAGACCATGACTCGGTGTGTGAGGGCCGAGCACTTCAGTGCCTGACCAGGGTGTGAGGCCAGGCAAAGCCTCAGTGCCATGACCGGGGTGTGAGCCGGGCACCTTTAGTGACATGACCTGGGGTGTGAAGGCCGGGCACCTCCCAGCACTGCCATGACCCGGGGTGTGAGGCCAGGCACCCCTCAGCACCATGACCTGGGGTGTGAGGCCAGGTACCCATTTAGTGCTATGACCCGGGTTGTGAGGGGCAGGCACCACTTTAGGAACATGACCAGGGGTTTGAGGGCCAGGCAGCCTTCAGTGCCATGGCCTGGGATGTGAGGTCAGGCACCTCATCAGTGCCATGACCCGGGGAGTGTGAGCTGGGCACCGCTTTGAGTGACATGACCCGGGGTGTGAGGCTGGGCACCCCGTCAGTGACATGACCAGGGTGTGAGGGCTGGGCACCCTTTCAGTGACATGACCCGGGGTGTGAGGGCCGGGCACCCAATCCAGCACCATGACCCGGGGTGTGAGACTGGGGCACCCCTTCAGTGCCATGACCCGAGGTGTGAGGGCCAGGCACCCTTCAGTGACATGACCCGCAGGTGTGAGGGCCGGGCACCCCTTTTTGGTGACATGACCCGGGAGGTGAGGCCGGGCACCCCTCCAGCACCATGACCCTGGGGTGAGGGCTGGGCACCTCTTTCAGTGACATGACCCGGGGTTCGGGGACGGGCACCCTCCAGCACCATGACCCGGGGTATGAGGGCCAGGCACCCCTTTAGTGCACTGACCCGGGGGTGTGAGGCCGGAGACCTGGGTACACCAGCCAGTGCTTTGAGGGCCAGACAAACCTTCAGTGCCATGGCCAGGGGTTGTGAGGGCCAGGCACCTCATCTGTGACATGACCTGCGGTGTGAGGCAGGGCACGGCTACTGACATGACCCGGGGTGTGGGGCTGGGCACCCCTTCAGGGACAGCCAGGGTGTGGACCAGGCACCCCGTTCAGGTGCCATGTGAATCCGGGGTGTGATGTCCAGGCACCCCTCCAGCACCAAGGCCGGGGTGAAGGCCGGGCACCCTTTCAGTGACATGACCCGGGGTTTTGAGGGGCCGGGCACCCCTCCAGCCCCCATGGCCTGGGGTGTGAGGACCGGCACTCCTCCAGCACCATGACCCAGTGTGTGAGGGCCAGGCGCAGTGGTGCCATGACCAGGGGTGTGAAGGCCGGGCAAAGCTTCCAGTGCCATGGCCAGGGGTGTGAGGGCAGGCACCTCATCAGCGCCATGACCCGGGGTGTGTGAGGGGCCGGGCACCCTTTCAGTGACATGACCCGGGGTGTGAGGGCCGGGCACCCCTTCAGCACCATGACCGAGGTGTCATGGCCATGCACCTTCAGTGACATGACCCAGGGGTGTGAGGGCCAGGCACCCCGCTAGTGACATGACCTGGGGGTGTGAGGACCGGCACTCCTCCAGCACCATGACCCGGTGTGAGGGCCAGGCACCCATTCAGTGCCATGACCAGGGGTGTGAAGGCCGGGCCAAAGCTTCAGTGCCATGGCCAGAAGTGTGAGCCGGGCCTCATCAGCCTCCATGACCCGGGGTGTGAGACTTGAAGCACCCTTTCAGTGACATGACCCGGGGTGTGAGGGCCGGGCACCCCTTCAGCACCATGACCCGGGGTGTCATGGCCATGCACCCTTCAGTGACATGACCCGGGGTGTGAGGGCCGGGCACCTTTAGTGACATGACCTGCGCAAGGGTGTGAAGGTGAGCACCCCTCCAGCACCACTTGACCCGGGTAGTGAGGGCCAGGCACCCTTCAGTGCCCCGCAAGCCCAGGGTGTGAGAGCCAGGCACCCTTTCAGTACCATGAAACTGGGGTGTGAGGCCAGGCACCCCTACAGTGCCTGCAGAACCGGGGTGTGAGGGCTGGGTGCCTTCACATGACCTGGGGTGTGAGGGTCGGGCACCCCTTCAGTGGAAATGAATCAGGAGTGTGAGGGCTAGGCACCTTGGCACCATGACCCAGGGTGTTGGGGCCGGAGCTCAATTTCAGTGCAGAATCAGGGTGTGAGGGCCGGGCACCCCATCAGCACATGACCCCGGGGTGTGAGGGCCGGGAACACGCTTCAACCCTTGACCGGGGTGTGAGGGCCGGGCACCCTTTGGAGTCCATGACCCGGGGTGTCATGGCCGTGCACCCTTCAGTGACATGACCCGGGGTGTGAGGCCGGGCACCCTTTTAGTGACACTTGACCTGGGTGTGAGGCCACGGCACCCCCTCCAGCACCATGACCTGGGGTGTGAGGGCAGGCACCTCTTCAATGCCATGACCCAGGGGTGTGAGGGCCAGGAGCCCTTCAGTGACATGACCCGTGGTGTGAGGGCTGGGCACCCTTTTCAATGTCATGACCCGGGGTGTGAGGGGCGGGCACCCTTCAGTGTCATGACCCGGATGTCAGGGCCTGACACCCCTCAGCACCATGGCCTGGGGTGTGAGGGCCGGGCACCCTCAAGACCATGACCTGGTGTGTGAGGGCCAGGCACACTCTTCAGTGCCATGACCGGGGTGTGAGGGGGCCGGGCAAAGCTTCCAGTGCCATGGCCAGGGGTGTGAGGGCCAGGCACCTCATCAGTGCCTGACCCAGGGTGTGAGGAGCCAGGCACGCCGTGCCATGAGCAGGGTGTGAGTGACGGGCACCAATACATTGCTTTGAACCAGGGTGTGAGGGGTGGGCACCCTTCACAAGACACGAGGTGTCAGGGCTGGGCACCTCCAGCACCATGACCCGGGTGTGAGGCCGGGCAGTCCATAAATGACATGAACCGGGGTTTTGAGGGCGGGGCACCTTCAGTGATATGAAACGGGTGTGGGGGCAGGAGCACCTGGTGTTATGAACCCGGGATGTCATGGCGTGCCGTGAAGTGACATGACCCAGGGGTGTGAGGGTCGTGCACCCCTTAGTGACATAACCCGGGGTGTGAGGCCGGGCACCCCTCCAACACCATGACCAGGGGTGAGGCCAGGCACCCCTTCAGATGTCATGACCCTGGGTGTGAGGGCCAGGCACCCCACAGGTGCTGCAGACAGGGGTGTGAGGGCCTGGTACCCATTCACATGACCTGGGAGTGTGAGGTCAGGCACCCTTCCAGTGAAATATGAATCAGGTGTGGCAGAGCACCCCTTCAGCACCTTGACCCAAGTGTTGGGGCCGGGCTCGATTTCAGTGCCAGAATCGGGAGGTGTGAGGCAGGCACCCCATCAACCTCATGACCGGGGTGGCGGGGCCGGGAACCGCTTCAACCCCATGACCCGGGGTTTGAGGGCCAGAGCACCTTGGAGTCCATGACCCGGGGTGTCATGGCCGTGCACCTTCAGTGACATGACCCAGGGGGTGTGATTGCGGGCACCCCTTTATTGACATGACCTGGGGTGTGAAGGCCGTGCACCCTCCAGCACCATGACCTGGGGTGTGAGGGCCAGGCACCTCTTCAATTAACCATGACCCGGGGTGAGGCCAGGCATCCTTCGTGACAAGACCCGTGGTGTGAGGGCCGGGCACCCTTTCCATTGACATGACCCGGGGTATGAGGGCCCAGGCACCCCTCAACGCACCGCCCGGGTTGTGAAGGCGGGCACCCCTCCAGCACCATGACCCGGAGTATGAGGGCTGGGTGCCCTTTAGTGCCTCGGCCAGGGGTGTGAGGGCCCAGGCACCACTGGGAACATGACCAGGGGTTTGAGGGCCGAGAACTGAAGCCTTCCAGTGCCATGGCCTGGGATGTAGTCAGGCACCTCATCAGTGCCATGACCCAGGGTGTGAGGGCTGGGCACCACTTCAGTGACATGACCCGGGGTGTGAGCCAGGCACCCTTTCGTGACATGACCCCCGGGGGTGTGAGGGCCAGGCACCCCTTCAGCACCATGACCCAGGGGTGTGAGTGCAGTCACCCCGCCTAGTGCCATGACCCAGGGGTGTGAGGGCCAGGCACCCCTTCAGTGACACAAAGATCAGGGTGTGAGGGCCAGGCACCCCTTCTATGTTTATGAGCCAGGGTGTGAGGGCCAGGCACCCTTTCAGTAACATGACCCGGGGTGTGAGGGCCGGGCACCCTTTCAGTGACATGACCCGGGGTGTGAGGTGAGCTCCCCTCCAGCATGACCCGGGGTGTGAGGGCGAGAACACCCTTTCAGTGACATAACCCGGGGTGTGAGACCAGGCACTCAGTGACATGACCCGGGGTGTGAGGGCCAGGCACCCTCCCAGCACCATGACCCAGGGTGTGAGCCGGGCACCCTCTCAGCACCACTTGTTGACCGGGGTATGAGGGCTGGGCACCTCTTTAGTGCTGCGGCCAGGGGTGTGAGGGCGGACACAACACAGAGTACATGAGCCAGGGGTTTTTGAGGGCCAAGTGCAAACCTTCAGTGCCATGGCCAGGGTGTGAGGCAGGCACCTCATCAGTGCCATGATCC
>NW_024716951.1:6787215-6794715 GCF_018991925.1 Homarus americanus | reverse complement strand
CTCTCTCTCTCCTCGCTCTGATGTCGTTTTAACTTAGATCTAGTCCTTCGTTTTCTCCTTCCTCCTCACTCGATTCCCTCCTCGTCTTCTCTTCACTCAATCCTCCTCCTCCTCCTCCTCCTCCTCCTCCTCCTCCTCCTCCTCCCTCCTCCTCCTCCTCCTCCTCTCACGGCAAGTTATCTATCACGAGAAAAAAAATATACAAAAAACAAAAAATGTTTTATCGTTAACTATTGAAGACTGATTGATTCAGCGCCGTCAAAACTGCCACTAACTCAATTATACCGAACAAGGCTGGTGTTGTACCTACCTGGCCCCCTCCCCCTTAAACCCCCACCCCAACCCCCAACCCCTTTATATCCCCCCTACACCCCCCACCCCTTAGGTTAGGTAAGTTATGTGGTTAAATATAGTTAAGATTATATTTGGGTAGATTAAGCAGATTCGATTATTCTTAGGTTAGGTTAAACTAGGTTAGGTTAAGTTAGGTTAGGTCAATGGGCCCCACATGAACGCGGGGCCTATTAAAACTGGGGTCCACCTTGACTCACATACCAGGAGAGCCAGAGCCAGAGCCAGAGCCAGAGCCAGAGCCAGAGCCAGAGCAGAGCCAGAGCTAGAGCCAGAGCAGAGCAGAGCTCAGAGCAGATCAGAGCCAGAGCCAGAGCTAGGCAGACAGAGCAGAGCTAGAGCCAGAGCTAGAGCTAGAGCCAGAGCCAGACAGAGCCAGAGCAGAGCAGAGCAGAGCCAGAGCCAGAGCTAGAGCCAGAGCCAGAGCCAGAGCCAGAGCCAGAGCTAGAGCCAGAGCCAGAGCCAGAGCCAGAGCCAGAGCCAGAGCCAGAGCCAGAGCCAGAGCCAGAGCTAGAGCCAGAGCCAGAGCCAGAGCCAGAGCTAGAGCCAGAGCCAGAGCCAGAGCCAGAGCCAGAGCCAGAGCCAGAGCCAGAGCCAGAGCTAGAGCCAGAGCCAGAGCTAGAGCCAGAGCTGCAGTAGCCTTGAGGGAACAGTAATAATCTAACTTTTGTTGGGATTTTGCAGACGTTTTATTCAATTTAAAGTTGGACTACAAGTACACTACCTCGCCTTGCCTCATATTGAAGAGGTAAACGAATGTAAACGGAAGGAATTGTCAGACTAGGTGCTTGTAAAATATATTGTAAACGTCACATTGAGTTTGGAAATCAGTCTAGAAATTTACTTATTTTACAAAGACGACAAAAAGTACTAATGGAAATTAAGTGTATATATTAACAGAAAAATATCAGACTCCGTATCTGTAAAATATATTGTAAACAAAACATTGAATCTGTAAAATCTGTAAATCAATCTAGAAATTTACTTATTCTACAAAAGACATCAAGACTAAAATACATATATAAATTAGTATTGGATTATGTACTTATGTCATATTGAGATAATTTACACTAGTTGGGTCTCGCTAATCCGGGAAGCTTGGGATCACACCGGTTCCAGATTAGCGAAAATTCTGAATCATCGAAGCCGAAGTTAAAAAAAAAGGTTAAATAATTCATAAACTGTACTATTCCTGTCTAATGTCACTTGTTTACGTTTCGCCGCAGTACAACCATTTCCACTGCTTGCTGGTCTCTTAGGAGGCATATTTAGAGGGTAAATTATAAGTATTTGAAGGTTACAGTGGTTACAGCCTCTGGAAGTGAGCTATGACAGACGTACCGAACCATCCAAGCTGCCAGACTATTGGGTCCAGGATTAGTGGGATCTAACCTGTACTATAGTCTTAATTAAAGCTACCATTAGAGAAATACAGGTGACGTGAGGTTAGGTTAGGTTAGTTAGGGTTAGGGGTTGTTAGGTTAGGTTAGGTTAGGTTAGGTTAGGTTAGGTTAGGTTAGGTTAAGTTAGGTTAGGTTAGGTTATAGTGTCAGTGGTGATCTTAGTCTATCCTCTTCCTGTGCTCTTCCTTCTCCTCCTCTGCTCCTCCTCAACTGCTCCTCCTCTTCTCCTCCTCCACCCAATTACTCATTAAATTCTTCTGATAAGACGAGAGAGTCGGTCGTAAAGTGAAGAGACGTTGCCTCTCATGTCTCGACTCTCCCTGTCTCCCAATCTAGGTTCGTTTTGGCTACCATGTCTCTCAGGTTTGTTCGTTTTGGCTACCATGTCTCTCAGGTTTGTTCGTTTTGGCTACCATGTCTCTCAGGTTTGTTCGTTTTGGCTACCATGTCTCTCAGGTTTGTTCGTTTTGTCCCACCTCGTCTCCTAATCTCGTTTTGGCCACCTCGTTAAATAATCACCACCATCAGATAACTCTCTCTCTCTCTCTCTCTCTCTCTCTCTCTCTCTCTCCACTACGTTGTTTTAACCTCCTCGTCCAACATTTCACCTTTGCATTCAGTAAACACATCCCTTCACCAGCACTTACTGTCATCATAATAATATCACTTGAGTTTATTTCGTGTCTACATTCTTTTTACATGTGTATGTGGGGAGGGGTGGGGGGGTTAGGTGTATTATTATTATTGATATTATTATTATTATTATTATTATTATTATTATTGTTATTATTATTATTATTATTATTATTATTTATTATTATTATTATTATTATTATTATTATTATTATTATTATTAAAACATCGGAATACCTCGATAGCCATTTTATATTTAACCCTTTGAGGACGATGATTTAACCCTTTGAGAGACACCTATTTATCCCCTTGTCAAGAAAATCCTGGAATAAAAAATAAAATAAAAACTCCTTTGTGGCGGGACGATCCTAGAAACAAAAGGTGGCGCGAACTCGAGAAACAAAAGCGAATCGTGCGTTGCCTCACAGCTGATCGGGTTCTTTGTGGGGAAAGAATTAGTCCACGCGTGACGGGAATTCCCTCGTTTTCTCCCCGCCTTGAAGAGGATCCAAGAACTCTAATAGCTGATATCAGACAATATTATTATTATTATTATCGCTCAATATCTAACTCATCCTTAACCTAATTCTGCATCTCTCGTGTCTTTTGATAAGTAAAAAGTGTGAAAAAAACGATGAATAGAAGGATAAGTGTGTTAGTAAGTTACTTAAAGGAGAGTTTTGTAAGTTAGGAGTAAAATATAGTATGGTTGACTTGTGACCAACTAGGTTCAGCGGGGTCCCTCAGGAGATCCGAGTTCTTCCCTCAAAACTTTTTACAGGATTGTCTCAACACTCTTCCCTTCCCAAGTTTTAAATTATGCATTTGTCTCAGGGTGGATCTTTCTTCTTCTTCTTCTTCTTCTTTGTCTTTCGGTGTTTATTTGTATGAGAATGAGAAATAGTAAAACAGAGAGAGAGAGAGAGATAAAGAAAGAAAGACAGAACGAAAGAAAGACGGCAATCAATCAATCAATCAATCGATCAATCAATCAATCAATCAATCAATCAATCAAGCAATTAAGCAATCAATCAAGGAAACAAATCCCCGTATCAAATATTACCAAGAGCTCACTTACTTTATCCACCACCGTATTGATTTCAAGTTAAATTCTCAACCAACTGTTCAGTCACAGTAATAGATTTTTACGCTGAAACCTTTTTTTTTTTGTGGAGGAAATGTCTGCCATTATCACTACGATTCGGTGGCTCCAAATTTGATGATAATTTCAGATTACAGACTTATTTTTAACTAGAAGATCAAACCTTTCCATTATTAGGGGTGGAGGTGGGGGGTGGTGGGGGTGGGGAGGAGGGGTTGAGGGAGGAGGTTAGAGATATAATGGCCTTATTAATGATGGTATTATTTTGGGGGAGGTCGTTTAGATGTGTGTGTGTGTGTGTGTGTGTGTGTGTGTGTGTGTGTGTGTGTGTGTGTGTGTGTGTGTGTGTGTGATAGTGGTTAGTCGTCATTCTTCATGTCAGGATTTTTTGTCGTTGTGTTTGTTTTGGGTTTTGTATTTTTTGTTGGTGTTTGTTTTGTTTGTTGGTGTTTGTTTTCATTTTGTATGAAGTATTGTTTGGTGTGGTTGTGGTGTTTAGTTCTTGTGATTAATGACCGAATCTCTCTCTCTCTCTCTCTCTCTCTCTCTCTCTCTCTCTCTCTCTCTCTCTCTCTCTCTCTCTCTCATCATGATACTTCTTATCTTCTCGTATTTCTAATGAGATTTTGAAACTTTCCTCCAAGGTTTTTGTTTTGTAATTGTTTTGTTTTTCTCTCGCCATCTTTCTCCATTAAGTGATTCTGTGTGTGTGTGTGTGTGTGTGTGTGTGTGTGTGTGTGTGTTTGGCAAAAAACTAAAACACACCCAATCTTAACTCTTCGTAAGACAAAATAGAATCAAATGTAAAGTTAGGGCATAGAGAGAAAGAGAGAGAGAGAGAGAGAAGAAGAAGAGAGAGAGAGAGAGAGAGAGAGAGTCCCATGAGATAGTCACTAACTCACAACAAAACAAACCAAACACTGACTCCTACTCAGCACAACACACACACACACACACACATAAATTAAAATCAGCTCAAACTCTGGTAACATGAAAGCAGCATCACCACTACCACTACTACCATCATTACTACTACTACCACCTACCACTACTACCATCATCACCACTACCACCACCATGACTACCATCATCACCATCACCACTACCACTACTACCATCTTACTACTACTACCACCACTACCACTACTACCATCATCACCACTACCACCACCATGACTACCATCACCATCACCACTACCACTACTACCATCATTACTACTACCACTACCACTACTCATCATCACCTGCCACCACTTGACTGCCATCGTATACATCACCACTACCACTACTACCATCTTACTACTACCACCACTCCACTACCATCATCACCACTACCACCACCATGCACCATCATCACCATCCCACTACCACTACTACCATCATTACTACTACACCACTACCACTACTACCATCATCACACTACCACCACCATGACTACCATCATCACCATCACCACTACCACTACCATCATTACTACTACTACCACCACTACCACTACCATCATCCACCACTACCACCACTGGCTACCATATCACCATCACCACTACCACTACTACCATCTTACTACTACTACCACCACTACCACTACTACCATCATCACCACTACCACCACCATGACTACCATCATCACCATCACCACTACCACTACTACCATCATTACTACTACTACCACCACTACCACTACTACCATCATCACCACTACCACCACCGAACTACCATCATCACCATCACCAACTACCAGCATCACCACTACCACTACTACCATCATTTTACTACTACTACCACCACTACCACTACTACCATCATCACCACTACTACACCATGACTACCATCATCGCATCCACTACCACTACTACCATCATTACTACTACTACCACCACCACCATCATCACCACCACCACCACCGCAGCTACCATCACTCCACCATCACCACTACCACTACTACCATCATTACTACTACTACCACCACTACCACCATCATCACCACCACCACCACCATGACTACCATCATCACCATCACCACTACCACTACTACCATCATCACTACTACTACCACCACTACCACTACCACCATCATCACCACCACCACCACCATGACTACCAATTCTACCACCAACCAGACCAACAATGACAACCGTACGTGAATGAAAATTTTTAAACACACACACACATACATATTTTTCCTCAACCCCACTCCCCCTCCCCTCTCTCCACTAACCCTCTACCCTCTGACCCTCTCCCCCACTCCACCACCCCTCCCCACACCCTTCTCCCCGACACCCATCGCACCTACCCCTCTCCCACCTCACTCCCGACCGCCACTTCACCGACCCACCCACCCTCCCCACCCCCCTCCCTCCAGCAAGAACAATAGACTCTGAAACTAATACGGATTGCTGTTGATGGATATGTAAACCCCAGAAACAAAAACAAAGGCACAATCAGTAAAAGCATTCACATGTAATCAGTATTTTTCCCAGTTTATTTTTTTTTTAATTCCAATATATTTTTTTCGTGTTTGTTGTAATAAATAAAAATACCGTGATTATTTTTTAATATTGTCTTTCTCTCTAAAAAAAAGGAAGAAATTTATTGATGACATAATTTGAAGAAAAAAAGTGGGGTGTAATTTTAATGCTGTTGTGGAATGGTATTTGGTGTGAGTTTTAGAGTTTCAGGATGATCTAAAACTATTGAAAAGGATCCACTGGGGGAGAAAAATTGGATCTCATTGGAATTATTGTCATTGAGTTATGAATAATCGTATTATTATTATTATTAGAGAGAGAGGGGTGAAGAAGGGAGGGAGAGAGAGTGAAGAGAAGGGGGAGGAGGGAGACGGAGAAGGGAGAGAAGAGTGAGAGGGGTGGAGAGGGAAGGAGAGAGAGAGAGAGGGGGTGGAGGGAAGGAGAATGAGTGAGAGAGGGTGGAGAGGGAAGGAGAGAGAGAGAGGAGGGGGAGGGAGGGAGACGGAGAGGAGAGTGAGAGAGGGGTGAAGAGGAGGAGAGAGAGTGAGAGGGGTGGAGAGAGGAAGGAAGATAGTGAGAGAGGGGGGAGAGGGAAGGAGAGAGAGAGAGAGGGGAGGAGGGAGACGGAGGAGAGAAGTGAGAGAGGGGTGGAGAGAGGAAGGAGAGTGAGAGGGTGGAGAGGAAGGAGAGAGTGAGAGAGGGGGTGGAGAGGGGAGGGAGAGGAAGAGAGGGGGAGGAGGGAGACGGAGGAGAGAGAGAGGAGAGGGGGTGAAAGAGGAAGGAGAGAGAGTGAGAGAGGGGGTGGAGAGAGGAGAAGGAGAGAGATAGTGAGAGAGGGGTGGAGAGGGAAGGAGAGAGAGAGTGAGAGGGGGAGGAGGAACGGAGAGGAGGAGAGTGAGAGAGAGAGGGGTGGAGAGGAGAAGGAGAGTGAGAGGGGGGTGGAGGGAAAGGAGAGAGTGAGAGAGGGGGGTGGAGGGAGGGAGAGAGAGAGAGAGAGGGGGAGGAGGGAGAGGGAGGGAGAGAGAGTGAGAGAGGGGTGGAGAGGGAAAGGAGGAGAGTGAGAGAGGTGGAGAGGGAAGGAGGAGAATAGTGAGAGAGGGGTGAAGGGAGGGAGAGAGGAGAGAGAGAGGGAGGAGGGAGACAGGAGAGAGAGTGAGAGGGTGAAGGAGAGAGAGAGGGAGGAGAGGGAAGGAGAGAATAGTGAGAGAGGGGGAAGGAGAGGGAAAGAGAGTGAGAGAGGGGGAGGAGGGAGACGGAGAGGGAGAGAGAGAGAGAGGGGTGGAGAGGGAAGGAGAAGAGAGTGAGAGGGGGTGGAGAGGGAAAGGAGAGAGAGAGAGAGAGGGGTGGAGAGGGAGGGAGAGAGAGAGAGAGAGGGGAGGAGGGAGACGGAGGAGAGAGAGAGAGAGAGAAGGTAGAGAAGGGAAGGAGAGTGAGAGAGGGTGGAGAGGGAGGGAGAGAGTGAGAGAGGGGGAGGAGGGAGACGGAGGGAGAGATAGTGAGAGAGGGGGGTGGGAGAGGAAGGAGAGGAGAGAGAGGGGAGGAG
>NW_024716951.1:6772215-6782215 GCF_018991925.1 Homarus americanus | reverse complement strand
GTATGTATGTGTACAGGTATTGGAAGAGTTACAAGTACAGGTAAATACAGGTGTAAATACAAAATACAAGTACCTTTAGACCCATCAACACGCTGTTATATATATATATATAATAAATACTTGATTGTTTTGACTCAGAGTGAAATCCTCTTCGTAGGGCTTACAAATAACTAACTCCGGCAACACGACTATCAAAAAAAAAACCCTTTAGAATCTATGTTGTTAGGTTTTGATTCCGTATGTAAAGTATTAACTCGCTGGGGTTTTGTTTTATAAGCCGACAGGTAAATCTTCGTGTGGTGGTGGGGGGGTGTGTTGGGGAAGGGGTGTTGGGGAAGGGGTGTTGGAGGTAGGGAGTCTGATGTTTGGGAGGGTGGGGAGGAGTGGTTACAGATCTAGTCGTTGGATGGTAATGGTGACACAGGTTTGGGGTGTTATAATAGTGACCCCTTAAAAAGAATAGTGAGTGAAAATGGGTCTTGGAGGAGCAGACTAATGGGTCTTCTTGAATTATGA
Source organism: Homarus americanus (assembly GCF_018991925.1). Taxonomy (NCBI): domain Eukaryota; kingdom Metazoa; phylum Arthropoda; class Malacostraca; order Decapoda; family Nephropidae; genus Homarus; species Homarus americanus. The sequence goes on along the minus strand of NW_024716951.1, from coordinate 6,781,699 downwards.
ACGCACACACGCCCACGCACGCAAACAATCACGTACCCAAATGCACTCACCCACGCACGCATACAAGCACGAACTCAAGCATAAAATCACACACACACACACACACACACACACACACACACACACTGTTAACTCATACCCTCTCCTCCTCCTTTCTCCTCCAGGTATAGGCCGCCATTTACCTGTTAAAACACAAGACAATTCCCGTCTTAGAATCAAACACTAAGTTAACACGATCAATATACTTAAAACGGGATCATTATTTTAATTTTTTTTGGTCTGTAAATGTTTTTGTTTTGTGTTTGTCTATATTATGTGTCTATGTTTATCGTAACACGTGAGGAGTAGGCACTGAGTTTACCTGGACTATAATAATAATAATAATAATAATAATAATAATAATAATAATAATAATAATAATAATAATAATAATAATAATAATAATAATAATAATAATAATAATAATAATAATAATAATAATAATAATAATAATAATAATAATAATAATAATAATAATAATAATAATAATAATAATAATAATAATAATGATAATAATAATAATAATAATAATAATAATAATTATAATAATAATAATAATAATGATATAATAATAATAATAATAATAATAATGATAATAATAATAATAATAATAATGATAATAATAATAATAATAATAATAATATAATAATAATAATAATAATAATAATGATAATAATAATAATAATAATAATACCAATAATAATAATAATGATGATGATGATGATGATGATGATGATGATGATGATGATGATGATGATGATGATGACGACATGATGATGATGATGATGATGATGATGATGATGATAATAGGAATTTAAATGGTATTAACACGAAGCCTCACAGAACAAGATCTTTTCCCCAATAACATATAACACAAGCTGAAGAAAACCTACCTTTTTTTATATATAACAATAGAGGTGATATATATTCTCATATACCCCCAATATTATATACATTTTTATATATCATTATTATTGTTATTGTCATTGGAAAATTAGAATATAGATCTAATCAATAAACAAAAGTATTAGTGTGACCTTTTATTTAGTTCATGTTTACACGTTAATTTCTATTGGTTAATTTCTATGAAGGTAAAAGTGAAATTATGGTTAGGTTAGGTTAGGTTAGGTTAGGTTAGGTTAGGTTAGGTTAGGTTATAGGTTTATTCTGACGTTTGATAATATAGTTAGGATTATATGAGAGAGGGTAGTCCATTATATCGAGGTCCATTAGATGTTAAACCTCCTTATAACCAACTATGTTTGAGAGAATACAGTACATTATATCAATGTCCATTATATGGGGGTTTCACATCTAAAGGATCCTCGATATAGCGGATGTCCCTCTCTCCATATAGTCCGTTAGATAGAGGTGCTTCAACATAACACTATATACAGTATTTTGCACCTCGATGTAACCAAATACCCACAAAGTTTAAAAAATAATATCACCAAGTTTATTTACTCTCCGTCGAATCTGTACTGACCCAAAGAAGAATCACTAAAAACACCCTGAATTCCTGTCTCACGTTTTTCTCAACAGACCAACATTCGTGTCCCAAGTTTAATTAAAAGTGAATTTAAAACAGGAGGAATTCTCTCGTTACTGAAGAAGATTTGTATCAGCGGGCGAGAAAAAAATAAGAGAGACACGTGGACTCCTGCATTCTTGTCATAGTGCCTCTGTTCCCTGTACCTCTGATGATGGAGAAGTCAGAGGAATGGTTTATATCGGATGGAGAAGACAGAGGAATGGTTTATATCGGATGGAGAAGACAGAGGAATGGTTTATATCGGATGGAGAAGACAGAGGAATGGTTTATATCGGATGGAGAAGACAGAGGAATGGTTTATATCGGATGGAGAAGACGGGGGAATGGTTTATATCGGATGGAGAAGACAGACGAATGGTTTATATCGGATGGAGAAGTCAGAGGAATGGTTTATATCGGATGGAGAAGTCAGAGGAATGGTTTATATCGGATGGAGAAGACAGAGGAATGGTTTATATCGGATGGAGAAGACAGAGGAATGGTTTACATCGGATGGAGAAGACAGAGGAATGGTTTATATCGGATGGAGAAGACGGGGGAATGGTTTATATCGGATGGAGAAGACAGAGGAATGGTTTATATCGGATGGAGAAGACGGGGGAATGGTTTATATCGGATGGAGAAGACAGAGGAATGGTTTATATCGGATGGAGAAGACAGACGAATGGTTTATATCGGAGGGGAGGAGGAGGAGGAGGGGGAAGAAGAAGAGTTTGGGAAGTAGAAGAGAGGATATAAAAGGAGAAGCTTATTGTATGACACCCATGAGAGAATAGGACCCATGACAGGATGGAACCCATGACAGGATAGAACCCATGACAGATGAGGACCCATGACAGATGAGGACCCATGACAGAATAGAACCCATGGAGAGAGAATAGGACCCATGACAGATAGAACCCATGACAGGATAGAACCCATGACAGATGAGGACCCATGACAGAATAACAGGAACCCGAGAGAATAGGACTTATGACAGATTAGAACCCATGACAGGATGGAACCCATGACAGATAGAACCTTATGACAATAGAAACCATGACAGGATAGGACCTATGACAGATGAGGACTCATGACAGAATAGGACCCATGATGGACAGAGGACCCATGACAGAATAGAACCCATGACAGAATAGAACCCACCATCTACCAATGACCCAAAACCCACGACACACAAAAAGTTCCCCTTCCTACCCACCACCCCACCCCACCCTCCCACCCCACCCCAGCACCCCACCACACCCCCACCCCACCCCACCCCACCCCACCCCACCCCAATCCCCACCCCACCACCCCACCCCACCCCCACCCCACCCCACCCACACCCCACCCCACCCCACCCCACCCCACCCCACCCCACCCCACCACACCACACCCCACCCACCCCACCCCACCACACCACACACCCACCCCACCTCACCACACCCCCACCCCCACCCCACCTCACTCCTTCATTCCCCACCCCACTCCATATTCTACCCCACTACTTACCTCACCCCACCACACCCCTTCCCCACCCCACCACACCCCTTCCCCATTGACCTATTAAACACTTGAGACGGGGAAATTTATGTGAGAGGAAATGAACTTGATGTTACAAAAGACGCCATTAATTGACGGGAGAGCTGGAGGGTGTGTACTAAAGCCGTCCTAATTAACACGGATGATGATGAAGGGGAAAAAAAAATATTAATGCCTCGTTCAGAATCTCTTAGTAGTGAAGTCATTATATATCAACTGCATCTTTGTCTAGTGGTGAAGTCAGTACATCTTCCTCTAGTGGTGTAGTCAATATATTTAAAAAAAACTACATCTTTGTCTAGTGGTGGAGTCAATATATCATCCTCGTGTGTGTGTGTGTGTGTGTGTGTGTGTGTGTGTGTGTGTGTTAGCGACTCGCAGTTCACCTGAGTAGCGCGTAGGTGGGCCAGTGATTGACCTGTGATTGGTGAAAAAAGCAATTAATCCCGAGAGCCATGCAAAAACGACCAGTCAAATCGAGGCAGCCTTAAAAAAAAAAAAATGCCCAGAGAATAAACGAAAATAAAATGAAAAACGAGAGAGGACTAAGTAAGGGTTGTATAATGGAGACGATCGAGTGAGAGTGGGGTTATCTGTCAGTCGCAGCCAGAATATGACCTGGATCTTAACTTAATCTCATTCGACCTTACTGAACCTTTCCCTTCATTTAACCTACCATAATCTAACCTAACTTAACCTAACCTAAACTAAAGCTAACCTATTCTAACCTAATCTAACCTAAACTAAAGCTAACTTAACCTAACCTAACCTAACCTAATCTAATCTTGCTCTCTCTTCTACTTCCCTTGTTTCTTCCGTGCCCTGTCTGATAATCCTTCTTCTCTCTGTTCTCATCCTTTATCGAACTTCTCTCTTCCCATTCATCTTCATTCCTCCAGTTTGCGTCATTTCCCCTTATCACGAGTATCTCTCTCTCTCTCTCTCTCTCCTCCCACAAATTCTCCTTCACTTCCTACCTGTGGCTCATCAATCTCTCTCCTCTCTCTCCCTCACTCTTGTAAATTGTCTCCTCTCCATCTTCCAGACCTTTCCAGCAAGTTTCCTTTACCCACTCCCTCCCATTTTCCATCAATCTTCTTTCCCTCCTCTGTTTACCCTCTCCTTGCTTCCTCCCTCGTTTCCTCCTCTACTGCGCCTCTCCTGTACCTGTTCTCTCTCACCCCTCCCCCTCCCTTTCTCTTACCACCTCCCTTTTTTTCTTTTTACACCTTTTGCACACTGTCCCTCAAATTTCTCTCTCTCTCAACTCCTTTTTCTCCTCTAATTCTTCCCCACTGCACATCAAAGGGCACCTCCCCATACCTCAATTATATGTTCTTCCCTTGACCTCTCGTAATTCATTTAGAGTTTAAGATTATATTTAATTTACCTGTCGAGTATTACTTGTTAACCCCCCCCCTCCCTTCACACAGGTGTTGTATGAGTAATTGAATTTAGTATGTCTGTCATTCTCTGTGGGAGGGAGGGGGGGGGTGGAAATGAGGTGCCAAACAAAAAGAGGAATTGACCCCATTTAAATGATAAGGTCAGAGGTCAAGGTTAAACGGCTTCCTTGCTTGGGGTAATGGTAGTCAGTGGCACCATCTATGTGTATATATATATATCTCAACTATGTATCCATCTACTTGTGTCTCTCCAGGAAGTAACAGAGCTTCACTATACATAACCTGTCATTACACACACAAGGTGATCGAGAAGTCTCTGTGCACCTGTATTAATTGAGACTATAGGTAAAATAAGGTAAATAGATATGGAGTTAATTATCGTAGGTGCACAGAGATTTTTCGATCACCCTGTACCCCTTCGCCCTGATAACTTCTACCTCTCCCCTCCCTTACTTATTCTCTAAAGGTTAAAGGTCAATGTTAGGTCTTTAAAACAAACAGTGTTGTCTAGCTGTTATAGTGTGTTTACTAAAGAGGGGTGTACTCTGTGTGTGTGTGTGTGTGTGTGTGTGTGTGTGTGTGTGTGTGTGTGTGTGTGTGTGTGTGTGTGTGTGTGTGTGTTAAGATTATTGGTGACATTAGCAGAGAGAGATGTCTCCCTCTCCTCTTCCTCCTCCTTCTCCCAGCCTTTCCTCCTCTTCCTCTTCCTCCTCTCTCTCTCTCCTTACCCCTCCTCCTTTCCTTCCTCCTCTCCCTACACCCCCCCTGTTGGCTATGTCACCAGAGACCTCGCGCCACTAGGGAAAGGCCAATTAACTCCGGGTTGCCACACGGCCCCGACAACATCTTTCAAAGGGATTCACACTGTTTTTATTTTACTTGGTACATCGTTTAACATTTTTTTCTTCTCTTCCTCTTTTCATGACATCGTTCAGATTATCTGTGTGTGTGTGTGTGTGTGTGTGTGTGTGTGTGTGTGTGTGTGTGTGTGTGTGTGTGTGTGTGTGTGTGTAAAAGAGGATTTTTGTTTACCTTCTGTTCTTGTATATATGTTATTGTTGTTTCTTAATCAGAGTAAAATTAAATCGGAAAATAACGATGGTGGAATTATTTTTATTTTTTATGCGTGGTGCAACACTTTGGGTATAAAGAGAGAGTTTGTTTTAATGGTTGAGTTATCCTTTTCTTATCTCTCTCTCTCTCTCTCTCTCTCTCTCTCTCTCTCTCTCTCTCTCTCTCTCTCCTAAGCTCTTAAGGTTTATCGCACATCCAATTAGTGTGGAATATGCACCTTTTTGGTCGAAAGTCGGGGAGGATCTGAACAGCAACCAGGTGTTGAAAAGGTGTGAGGCTCTGATAGTGGTAGTAGGGGGGTGGTGGATGGTAATGGTGGTAGTGATTATGGTGGTGAGGGATGGTAGCAGTTGTAGGAGTGGTAGTAGTGGTAGTTGTGGGTATTGGTAATGGTGGTAGTAGTGGTAGTTGTGGGTATTGGTAATGGTGATAGTAGTGGTAGTTGTGGGTATTGGTAATGGTGGTAGTATTGGTAGTTGTGGGTATTGGTAATGGTGATAGTAGTGGTAGTTGTGGGTATTGGTAATGGTGGTAGTAGTGGTAGTTGTGTATTGGTAATGGTGGTAGTAGTGGTAGTTGTGGTTATTGGTAATGGTGGTGGTTAGTGGTTGTGCTAGTGGATAATTGGTAGGGGGGATGGTAATGGTGGTAGTGGTGTTTCAAGCATATTTAACGATGGTAGTAATGGCTGGTAGTAGTAATAGTAGTAAAAAATTATTAAATACTATAAAACTTTTAATTTTATCGCATATAACACAAGACCGTTAACTTTTATTGCATATATAACAAAAAAAAAATTACATCCCACGTCATAAAAATCCGTCACAAATATCAAATATATCATAAAAATCTAAATTCATATCCAACACGTGATCCAACTCCCTAATCCATCATTATCCAGGGAGATTCTGTCATCATTAAGGCATTAAATCCTCTTTGAGTCGATTCTCAACCCCCCACTACAGATGTGATGAGGCGACTTGACCCTCTCCAACCCTGAGTAAACATTGAAAGCTCCCGATGTTTATTTACAGCTGGGACTTTGAGCCAATCACTGCGCTTATGATGTCACTTGGCGCGAAATTGGCGCGTCGCTATTGGCAGTCTCGCTGATGAAATGATCTGCCCGGATGAGCCCACGGTGGCAACGTGTACTTTACGCTTGTTGATAGACGAAACCAACCCCCCCCCCTCTCTCTCTCTCTCTCACTCTGGCTGTCTATCTCTCTATTAATCTCTCTCTCTCGCTCTCACTATCTCTCCCAGGCATCTGAATCACACCAGCGTACACAAAGGGACGTATAGAGACAGTCCAGTCGACCAAGTGTATAAGAGAGAGAGCTAACACCAGAGGGCAGTCACTGAATGAGAGACACACACACACACACACACACACACACTTCTCTTCCCTCCTGTTCTTCACCTTCTTCTTCTTCCTCTTCCCCCTCTTACACCCTCTCTTCCTCCTCTTCCTCTTTCCCCTCTTCCCCTCTTCCTCCTCCTCGTCTTCCTGTGGTTTCGAACACTATAGTCAAGACTGCTGTGATTACCTGAGTGTAAGATTTAATTTGCAGTAAGATTAGGTAGGAGTAAGATTATATTAGCCTCTGGTGAGATAATCTTGAGGAACATAAGACTGCGGTAATATAAGCCTGCGGTAATATAAGCCTGCGGTAACATTAGCCTGCGGTAAGATGAGGCAGGAGTCAAATTATTAGCTTTTGTGTGTGGGGGGGTCTGTGTGTGTGTGTGTGTGTGTGTGTGTAGAAACAGTTCAGGCATCATCATTCATACCCCCAAGATTTATCTCCCAGCTGTCATGATGGATGCTGAGTCATATAACAGCTTTTCAATATTTTCTCCTCCTACCATGATACAGTAAACGTTGACTCTTGTGTCTCGCTCTAGGTCAGTGGTGGTGGTGGTGAGTGGTGGTGAGTGAGTGAGTGGTGGTGGTGGTGAGTGGTGGTAGGTGAGTGAGTGAGTGACTCTAATGGATGATATTTATCTTTATTTTTTTTTACGTTATTACCATAAATATTCCCTTCACTTTTGTTGGGATTTGTTTAAAGGTTAATTTAACTCTCTCTCTCTCTCTCTCTCTCTCTCTCTCTCTCTCTCTCTCTCTCTCTCTCTCTCTCTCTCTCTCTCTCTCTCTCTCCTCGAAAAAATTACAAAGTATGTTTTTTGTTAATCTGGAAAAAGGAAGAAGCAGGAGAAAGGATGATAAACCAAGGGAGAGAGGAATATGAGAGAGGTATTTCTTCCTCTTCCTTCTCTTCAGCTTCTCTTCTCCTCTCTCCTCCCTCCTCCATCCCTTCTTCACACTTTCTCTCCCCCCCTCCTTCCTCCTTTCTCCCCTTCTTTTCAACGTGTTGTTTACTTAACCTCTCATTTGTCGAGGCACCCGGGACTCGCCCTCCGTCGTTGCCTAAACTGCTGTCCTGTTTTAATCATGTCCGCAAACACCGCTATTGCCGGGTCGCTCTCAGGGGTGAGGATGGGTCGTGGGGTGGCATGGGTCGATTGGGGGGATGGGTCGAGAGGGCGTGGAGTTGAGGGGGTCCTCCTACATTCATCTGCGTTAGGTTTGGTTAGGTTAGGTTAGTTGAGTGTAAATGATGTTAAGTTAGTTTAGGCTTGAGTAGGTTTAGTAAGGTTTGGATAGGCTAGGTTAGGTTAGGTTAGGTTAGGTTGGGTTTGGATAGGTTAGGTTGGGTTGGGTTAGGTTAGGTTAGGTTAGGTTGGGTTCATGGTAGATTACTTTAGGTCCTGGTAGGTTAGATTAGGTTAGGTTAGGTTGGGTTAGGTTTGGGTAGGTTAGTTTAAGTTAGGTTAAGTTATGTTAATCCATTTAAGCTTAGATTATGTTATGTTAGGATAAGAGGCTGGTGACTGTCATTCCCAAACTCGGTAAAGTTCGTCTCATTTTTCCCAGAGTGAATGAAGGCCTCCATCTTCTCTCTCTCTCTGCTGAAGGAGGAGGAGGAGGAGGAGGAGGAGGAAGAAGTGACGACGAGGAGGAGGAGGAAGCTGAGGGTGTCTCTGGTCTTTTAAAGGGGGTGTGTTCTGTGTCCGCTACTTTAACTGGATGGAGGAAAACGTACAAGAATGTTCTCTATATAGTTTCCAGGGCAAAGAGAACGTATAAGAATATGATGATAATAAAGAAATAAATCTATTTAACAGGCTAAAGAAAGTGTAGGATTGAAGGAGATGGGAGGAGAGGATGAAGGATTATGATTGGGGAGGAAACACGTAGGTAGTTACGATGTGCGTGAAGGAGTGGATAGCATAGCGTCGAGGAAGGACTTATCTTGTGTTGGTTATTGTTGATGTTAGAACTTGACCGAAATGATGGCGGTAAACTAGACCCGTGTACTCGTTGTGGCAGGAGCAGTACAGTACCACAACACTACAACACTCTTTACAACCTCTAAGATAACAACAAGAAAGATAAAAGATATCATGTATGTATATTTATCTCTTTAATACACATATACATAATTTTCCCCACATATGCTAAGACTCTACTCCTTGAATTTAATGTTATATAATAGTAACAGGTAAGTTATTTTGTTGTATTGTGGGATTATTGTTAATTAGTAGGACTGGAGCCATAGGGATTACCTGAGTGCTGGTATATGTGTTCAGGTGTGTAGTATATATGAGGTACATTTATCAGGGTTGGGCTGCACATATTGGATATAAACCCAGAGGTAACGTAATAGTGGTAGGCAATGATTATTCTATTAGTAATATACACACACAGACACGTACTACATATTCACCCTGGAACGTACACAGATGCCCAGACACACACACACACACACACACACACACACACACACACACACACACACACACACACACACACACACACACACACACA
>NW_024716951.1:6734715-6759715 GCF_018991925.1 Homarus americanus | reverse complement strand
TTCCCCTTCCCTCTCCCCCCTCTCCCCCCTCCCCCTACACAGAGGTAATTGTTTACTTTCTTATGGAGTTTAAATTTGTTTTGTTTTTATTTTATTTTTCCCCCAATAGAACCCAAAGTTAACATTTTCCAAAGAGGAGAAATAAGAACAAAGAAATAATAATCCAGGGACTTTCACTTCGGCGGACCTCCAGATGTCTTTTTGTTTTCGTAATGGAGCAAAAAAAGTTGACATACTCGTATTCTTAGGAGAAAAAAAAAAAAAAAAAAACCCCAGGAACTTTCACGTGTTTTTTTTTCCTTGAGGGTAATATTCAGCCATTTGGGTTTTATATTAAATTAACACTTTACATTAACCTATCCCAAACAACCTGTCAGTCCCGCGTGAGCTGTAAGAATAGAGAAGAAGAAAGATATATAATGCTGTGTTCTCGTGTTCCAGCCAGTGAGTCAGCTAGTCAGTCAGTCAGTCATTCACCTTTGATTACCGATTAAAGTGAGATCTTATGTTAAAACTGCTCGGAGCTTCGAATTATATCAAAGGTTGAATTTTCCTTGTCATTGGAGAGGTGAGGTTCGTTTTTCCTTACCTAATAGTGTCAACAAGAACGAACCAGATGACTCGAAGCTTCAATCCACACACAGTGAATTCTGGTTATGAAGCGCTATGATCCCCTGTAGTGATCAAATAGATTCATTTAGCATTATTGTGTATCTAAGGCAATGAAGAAGTTTGTTTTCAGTGTGTTTCAATTTTCTCTGACTTTCAACCCCTTTTTCCTATGTAGTTTCTCCCTTTTTCTGGAATATCGTCTTTCCCTCATCCACCCCAAGTTGAAGTGAGAGAAGGAGGAAAGATGAGACATTGACGGATTTATATTTCTACTACAAAGACATGACAATGTTTACTATAGTTTGGGTTTATATTGTACGTGAGTAAAAATAAATAAAAATAAGTATTATATATATATATATGAGCCACAAATGGGTTTTATTTTTGCTTTAGATACGTATTATACAACATGTGTTATCATCTTAACTCTTAACGTGATTGTACATACCTTAGTTGAACGCGACATGAGTTTTAACCCTTAACTAAACCTATCATGACGTGAAGAGAGAGAGATAGAAGTTTTATCTGAAAGTTTAAAATTTAACTTTCTCCTAATCATGAACTTTAACAGCTCTTTTGAGAATAGAAATTCAGCTTTCAACTTTGTGATCTTGAACCCTGTACTATATTTTTGGTCGTAAGGCCATATAGTGGGAACTTTTGTTGTTTTTTGGGCCGTGAACTGAACTTTTTGACCCTGTGATTATGAACAGTGAACATTTTTTTTTACCTTTTGACCATGAACTTTGACCTAACCTTCGACTGGCCCTGAACACCAGTTGCTAAGACAAAGCTTCTTGGGATTCAATCTACAAATGGTGAACCAATACAGCGAATGTGAAGCTTTGTCTGACCCTATACAAATCCTCACTACCCTCTGCCTCCATCCTTGTCTCACTCCTGACCCAAGTGCTAAAGGATCGCTGTTGTCACTTTCTCTAATGACGTTGGTCTCTTGTCCTACTCCGCTTCCTTCACTTTGTCGGGTCACAACTCACAAACTAACTCGTGGATACTCATTAATTACATTTTACCTTTGACCTTTCATAAATAGTAACCCACAAAAGGTCATTCGTCAATTATTTTTCATCTTTGACCTCTCATAAACCCCTAACTCACAAAATGGTCACTTATCCTCCCCGACCTTTGACCTCTCATAAACCCCTAACTCATAAAATGGTCACTTATCCTCCTTCACCTTTGACCTTCATAAACCCTCTCACCTAAAACCCCTAACTCACAAAATGGTCACTTATCCTCCCCGACCTTTGACCTCTCATAAACCCCTAACTCATAAAATGGTCACTTATCCTCCTTCACCTTTGACCTCTCATAATTCCTAACTCACAGACACTCAGCCAGTAAATGCCTCTGGAAAAAAAAAAGCGTGGAAGTTTGACGTCATCGTTCATACCATTTCATCATCACAGTTTTAAAAAGTCTAGACGAACAGACAGACACTAAAGGGGTTTTAAAAATGACGGCGATTGAGCACTAACCTGACGACATAAAGAGATTAAAGTAAAAGAATCCGAAGTGAAAAGAGAATTAACGGGATTTGACCGTAAGTTGCCTAATAAGTGCTGATCAGTGGAGTAATTCAGTCAGTCAGTCAATCAGTCAGTCAGTCAGTCAGTCAAGATTGGTACTGAGAGAGAGAGTATGAGCTAACTGAACTCATCCCAAAGCAAGTATTTTTTTTTTCTACACACAATACTGTACACGATGCCTCTCTCTCTCTCTCTCTCTCTCTCTCTCTCTCTCTCTCTCTCTCTCTCTCTCTCTCTCTCTCTCTCTCTCTCTCTCTCTCTCTCTCTCTCTCTCATCGACACCAACACAAATCGTCATCAGACACACCTAAGGTACACCACCACACACAATAGCCTCAGCATTCAACAGATGGAATAGCCTCCCCCACCCCAGCACCACCTCCTATTCCTTCTCCTCCTCCTCCTCTGCTTCCTCCCCTCCTCCTCCCACTCCCTCTTACTCTTCTCTCTTCCTCTTCCTCCTCCTCCTCCTCCTCCTCCTCCTCTCCTCTCCTCACTCCTCCTCCTCCTCCTCCCTCCTCCTCCCTCCTCCTCCACTTTTCCTCCTTCTCCTCCCCTCCTCCTCTGCCTCTCTTCCTCTTCCTCCTTCTCCTCCTCCTCTTCTTCCTTCTCTTCTTCTCCTCCTCCTCCTTGTATATTCTCCATGTCCCTGGAGGTATGCAGCATCACCTACCTTGTGTGTTGAGGTGTGTGTGTGTGTGTGTGTGTGTGTGTGTGTGTGTGTGTGTGTGTGTGTGTGTGTGTGTGTGTGTGTGTGTGTGTGTGTGTGAGTACTGTTGTATATTTACTACTATACTCTCTCTCTCTCTCTCTCTCTCTCCTCTCTCTCTCTCTCTCTCTCTCTCTCTCTCTCTCTCTCTCTCTCTCTCTCTCTCTCTCTCTCTCTCTCTCTCTCTCTCTCTCTCTCTCTGGGTCGCCTCGTGAACGAAGATAAAGCGGAATGGAAACGATAATAACATCACACAACAACAACTCGCTCGTGTACTTGCCATAATACTTCGTCTTTACACCAGTCCTCTACGACCACCCAGCAATTAAAGACGTTTTGGAATGTGGTTCCTAATGCAAACAAGGCAATTTAAACCCCGTGACTATCCGACTTAACGATCAATTACACGAGGCCAATTCTAATCTTGATAGACCCAATAAACGTAAAGACACAGACAGACAGACAGACAGACAGACAGACAGACAGACAGACAGACAGACAGAAAATAATAACCTGGACGATGGACTGGAATTGAATCTCACAATACGGAAAAGTAATGTTTTGTAGCGACTTCCCGGTTAATATTCAAATGTGAAATACTTGCTAGAGAGAGAGACAATCTATCAAGGCTTTTACTCTGATTGATAGCAACAGTTACCCAGGTGTCGAGACACTCGTCATAATCAAACAATAAATATAATCAAAGTCGAAAGCTGTTATGCACGTGTGTGGGAGGGGGGAAGGGAGAGGTAATATTTACTGAAGAAATGTACAATATTGTGTGATATTTACTCTACTACTACTACTACTATTTTACTATTACTACTAAGACAAAAAAGTGGCCTCCAGCCTCCCCCAATAGCCACACCTTCGCCACCATTTATTTACCTTAATATTAAATATCCTAGTACATAAGAAGCTATCCTATCTGTGTTAAATTAGTTGAGCCGCAGATCTATGCGGCATTCAGTGACTGTAGCCTCGTAGTCGATATCTGCAGCAGTTGTCCGAGTAGGGGCAGAAGCTCTCGTTCCCCTCAGGCAGAGCAAAGCCGACCGAAGGAGAGAGAAAGACAGTCGACATCTCATCCAGGCTGTAACATAACTTCTGGGCTGCTGCTTCTGTTCGGAGATCAACTCCGCGAGTCTGGCGTAGAAACATCTTGCACTTGGGCCCATCCCACCAGAGGTTGTGAACACTAGAGGAGTGAAGCTGCCTTGACAACGTTTTGAGTTCTCTCCCCATATGCCCTTATCTTGTCGTTCTCGTTCCTCCTATGTACAGCATCGAGAGCTAGGTTACGGTGACATGCGGCCATGGGATCAAAAATCCTGATGTCGAAGAAAGCTCGCTGTCCCCGCGTCCAGAATCCTCGAGCACTGACGTCAATACGGGCTTCGTTAGATGTGTTTGAAGTCCTGTGTTGGAAGATCTCGCCATCCAATGGAAGGAGGGTCGGTTCTACCATGACGTCCCGGCAGATTTCCTTCAACATATTTGCTGTGAGATCCCTTACCTCATCATGCCTCATGCATATGAAGCCCCCCTTCCTGCAGACCATGGCGTGATCGCGATCATAGGAAGAGCCACACACGCATTGGGAGGGCAAACCTTCTACTGGCCAACCGTACCTTAGAGCAATGGCATCTGTAAATTCTTGTTTATTAAGACTGAAACCATTTGCCCTTATCGGTAACGTAGTTAACCAGTTCGAGGCGCCCACCTCCTGCGCTATAGCTACTTTTTTTCAAATTATCTGGAACCTGCAGCAATAGTTGCTGCAACATATCATTTTGGCAGTGCTGTCGATCTGTCGTAATGGACCTACGAATCTTATTTACTTCGCTGGTATCCACTTCCCCTGTTACATTCTGGGCTATTATGTGATCCGTGAGGGCTGCCGTGAGCTTTAGTGAATTTTGATGTTCAGTGGCAGCAATCTCCTCTGGATTTGTTAGTCCCATCCCTCCCAGTCTTGGTGGAAGTGCAAGAAGTGCTCTTTCTGCTGGGGTTAAGTCAGGGTGTTTCACTAATTTGGGAATGAACTTGACACTGATAGCTTCTTCCAGAGGGTGGAGGAGGAGTCCGATTTCAGGGATGGTACGCATCAGGTAGTTCCAGCGATGCTTGACTCCATGGGTGAATGCTGCAAAGGCCGCATGTGGCTCTGTATTAGCAATCTCAGACAGAGCTTGGATTTCACTAACCCACTCATTCACCTTTCCCGCTACGCACTCGGTCTTGAAGTCCGTAGTGCCAATTGCTGCGCCTAGATGTCTTTGGCCGTCCTTAGTTATTTTGACCTCACTTCCGCCAAAAACCTCCAATGCCCGTTCATAATGTTCTGGCTTCACGATGAGGAAGGACTTGCTGGCGTTTGGGTGGTACCCTATTTGTGGACCTCGCGATGTTACCAAGTCCCACCACTTTTTGATGTCCTCCACTTTTCCTGCTCCTGTAAGGTCATCATCATATGCCACTTGTTTGACCCCAGTTGTTTCAAATTTTATTTCTTGTTGGAGCACTGATAGGCCAATTGCATACATTGCCATTGCAACAGGGTCCCCCTGTGTTGTTCCCTCGGTTGACTGTAAGATGGTATCACCTCTTAGAGCCTTGTTGTTTACTATGTAGAGGTCTGATGGATTCCTATACGAATTTTCAACATACATCGCAAAGCTTGGACACTACTACTACTACTACTACTACTACTACTACAACAGTCAAAAAAATACCCTTGTATGTACCGGCGCTACTAAAACACAAAATTCCCTTACGCTGTTTTTTCTTCACCTGTGTCGACTTTGAAAAAAAAATTGACAGGTATGAAAATGTCTGGCAGAAATATAGAGGGGAACACAGTGGCCAGGAAGTGTTAGGGGACGACTCTCAACATAGGGGTAGCTCTTGTGTCCCCTCGTGTTGTCTTGGAAGAGCTGTAGAGAGTCTGTGTTCTTAAGAGGGGTGAAAAGAGGAGAACGAATGAGAAATGAAAGGGGGGATAGGAAGACGAAGAAGGCAGGAAGGAAGAAAGGAAGGAAGGAAGGAAGGAAGGAAGGAAGGAAGGAAGGAAGGAAGGAAGGAAGGAATAGATGATGATTAGTAGGATTAGAGGTAGTTGTTATAGTGGTGGTAGTAATAGTTGTTGTTGTAGTAGTAGTTGTTGTTAAAATAGTGGTAGTAGTAGTAGTAGTAGTAGTAGTAGTAGTAGTAGTAGTAGTAGTAAAACAAAATCAACAGACCAATAAACCCTCAACTCTCTAGAATAAAAGCCATTGGAAACTGCTGCTGTATCTTCCTTTGTAATATATTTTTCCACTGATATTAAAAAGAAAATCATCAATACGAAAGACAAAACAAAAATAGAGGAAAAACATGAGTTCAAAGTTGGAATTCTCAAAAAAAAAAAGTGACTGATTATTTTATTTATTTATTTTTTTATTCCCAGAAACGGAAAAAAATGTCCAATTGGTATTTAATGCATGCTAGGGTTACTGATTTGTTAATTATCTTCAGGTATTTGACTCGTTTTTTTTGGGGGGGGGGTTGTTTTGTCTTTTTTTCTTTTCACCTGTGATCTGAGAGAACTATGCATACTGATTTGCTCTCTCTCTCTCTCTCTCTCTCTCTCTCTCTCTCTCTCTCTCTCTCTCTCTCTCTCTCTCTCTCTCTCTCTCTCCTCGCCATATTAATTACCCTATCGCGTATTTTTATAACATTAAACGCATTGCTCTCATCATTTTAGACTCGTGTGTAAATAATAATTCAACATATTTATACACGTTTCCACATCGGACATTGTTAACAGTATTTGTATAACATTAGACAGATATTAAAGTGATTTGTTTAGCATTAGTAACGACTACAGGTAACTCAGGTGTTTTACAGGTAAGGAAGTGTATAATTTAGCCCAGGTGAACGGTGGCTTATGGCGGGTCGCAGTCATATATATATTTTTTTTTATATATTTACTTTTTTTATTCTTCCGTCTCTCTTCCTGATATCCTTACTTAGCTTCTTACCTCCTTTCCTCCTTTCCCTCATTCCTGATGTTTTTCCTTTGCTACTTCTCTTCTCTCCTCCCCCTTTCCTTCACTCTTGACCTCCTTCATTACGCATTCCTTTCCTCCCTCCCTCCCTCCCTCCCTCCCTCCCTCCCTCCCTCAAGAATAAAACAACACCCTCCCTTCTTAATTCACTCCTTCCCTTCCCTCCCTCCCTCCCTCCCTCCCTCTCTGCAGAACAACACTCTCCTTCCCTCCCGGCTGCAGGACAACACACTCCGTCCTCCACAGCCTGCAGCAGCCTGCCTCAGGAACCGTCAGAGTCGCCTTTTTATTATTCGTGATCCCTTTTGTTGGTGAGTCAAAACTCTCCAGGGACTGACAGCCATTTTTTGCCGTTGGTGAATGTATTATGGAGATCCCGTAATGAGGAAGGGGGACAATGTGGAGTGTGGGAGGGAGTGGGAGAGGCATTGGGGTGAGTGGGAGGGGTGTGGGGGTGAGTAGGAAGGGTTTTGGGGGAGGGGAGAGGATTAGGAGAAGTTTTAGAGGGATGGAGTTGGAGGGGTAATGGGTAGGGGTATGGGAGGGACGTGGGGGAATGGGGAGATAGTGGAAAGAGAGGGACGTGGAGTAAGGGGTTGGGGAGAGGGAGGGAAGAAGACTCATGTGAGAAAGAAGGTCACCGTTTCATAATGAGGATGAAGGACAATGTGGAAGGGATGAAAGGAAGAGGTGGTGTTGGAGGGGAGGGGTTATAGTGGGAGGGTAGTGGAAGGGGGACATCTTAGTAGAACCCATCTGTTAAAGCAATAAGAGAAAATTATAAATGTTTTAGTAAAGAGAGAGAGAGAGAGAGAGAGAGAGAGAGAGAGAGAGAGAGAGAGAGAGAGAGAGAGAGAGAGAGAGAGAGATTCTAGACCCAGCTATCGACGAACAACTGGAAAAATTTCATAGGAGTTATAACCCCCCCCCCAAAAAAAAATAACTCCCATATATATCTCACAGTGGCCATATGCTTCCGGATCGCTCCCAGGTCTTAGCATAGCAAACCGGAAGACAAAATAACTTTACCAAGGTCACTTTATAATAAATATTTTTCGGGGTGATGCTGGCAAACATACTTTCGCCTTCATTTCCTGCGACATTTACATAAACTAACCATTTAAAAGACAGTTTCACGCTCTAAATAACCGCTGTGATGTCGCCTTCTGTAGATATTCGCCCGAGTTAAAGGTTTCCGTCCGATGAGCCTGATGTCGATCGATCAAAAATAGTCTTGGAGGAGTTTGAGGAGTAAAGTCAATAACGAGATGCTGGAGTTGTTATAGTAAAGGCCATCATACGCGGAGGACGGAGGAGTTTTGGTGCTAGAGGTATGATCCAATGACGTCCCTTCACACCGCCACGACATTTCCCTCCGCGCCACAATATAGTCCAGAATGCACGGGTGGATGGATGAATGCACGGGTGGATGGATGAATGCACGGGTGGATGGATGAATGCACGGGTGGATGGATGAATGCACGGGTGGATGAATGCACGGGTGGATGGATGAATGCACGGGTGGATGGATGAATGCACGGGTGGATGGATGAATGCAAGGGTGAATGAATGCAAGGGTAGATGAATGCACGGGTGGATGAATGCAAGGGTGGATGAATGCACGGGTGGATGAATGCAAAGGTGGATGAATGCACGGGTAGAAAACAGAAGAAGTGAAGGTGATGATGAGATAAATAAAAGAAGGAGAAAGAAAGAAAAATAATATTATACAATCAAGAAAAAAACAAGAAAAAATAATTAAACAGAGAAACAAGAAAATTAAAATATAACAAAACGTACAAATAAAATAAAATAAAAACATTAAAGAATAGACCATAAAAGAAAGAAATAAAGGAAGAAAGAAATAAACGACAATATATGAAAAAGGAAGAAAAAAATAAGTAAACAAAAATAAGTGAAAAATATGACAATAACATATAAGAATAGAAGAAAAAAATAAGACCTGGGGAAGGGGAAGGGGGCAACTGGCCACGGTACAACAATGAGCGGAAGACAGCTAATGTAAGTTTCTTCATTCAGGCGGACAATTGTGAGGATTTAGGCCTGTGCCTCGGCTTATTGACAGAAGTCTGCCTAATGACAACGAGAGACATTAGCTTCTGCAGGAATTCCAAGAGGGAGGGGTTGGGGGGGTGTCTTTAACCTCCCTGGAATCTCTAGACGAGAGATGAATACTTTCCCCAAGAGAGAATTTATTTCCCAAAGTGCCTTTTATTAAATGTTTTTGAAGAAGTTGAAGTGGGAGGTATTTCTGTTGGTTTTAGCGGTGAGTTAATCCCTTGTCCTGAGGCTGGATTAAAGCATTTGCCTAAACCCTTTAACCTTATCCTAACTTATCATCCGAACCTTAACTCCATTCTAACTTTAGCTATTCTATTGTAACCCTACCATCATAACCCAACCCAATCCCAACCCAACCCAACCCAACCCAACCCAACCCAACCCAACCCAACCCAACACCAACCCAACCCAACCCAACCCAACCCAACCCAACCAACCAACCAACAACCAACCCAACCCAACCCAACCAACAACAACCCGAATCAACCAAACACCAACCCAACCCAACCCAACCCAACACCAAACCCAATCCAACCCAACCCAACCCAACCCAACCCAACCCAACCCAACCCAACCCAACCCAACCCAATCCAACCCAACCCAACCCAAATTCCAATCCCAACTGAACAAGGCAAACAACACCATCATAAGCGGTACCCCCTTAACACATATGCACACGAAAAATAGAGAGCAAGACTATTTCCTGAGGACACAAGTAACAATTAATGTTCCTCAGCGGAGAAGATTGGCCTATTACGAAACCCATTTTTACTTTCATGGAAGATATTACCATTAAGAGGAAAGAGGGAAAGTATAATGGCATTTGTGAATATTTATATGTATATATACTTTTAGAAGGAGGCATTAGTGGTATATACGTGTATTATAGAGGCATTAGTGAATAACTCTGACGTATTATGCCTTCCGTAAATGCTTCGGATTCACGACTCATCATCTCCGGGTTCGTGGTTCAGGAGGAGAGACGAACGGACCTTTGTGGGTGACGGTACAGCATCTCTTGAATTCTTCTTCAGTCTTAAAACGCCCAACTTCATGATAATCCTCTTATGTCAGTCTTTAGGGAGGCGGAAGACCAATTCTCAGGGAAATGGTCGTTTTATCCAATTCCAGCTATGAGCCAACACAATCCCCGGAAATCTGTTAAGAAGTACAGTATGATTGCTTGCTAAAACCGGCTTTGTCCTTATCCTTGGTGAGGTCTCGAGTGTTCTCAGATACCAAGCCGAGTTGAGGCTCTTGGTCGAGTGGTTGGTGTCTCCCTGCTTGTTTGTATCTACTCCTACTTTTGGATTACTTTTGTGGATTTTTTATTATTTTTTTGTATTTTTTTATTGTTTTTTTGGCTATTTTGTGGAACTTTTAATTATTTTTCGTATTTTTTTGGTATTTTGTGGAACTTTTTTTTTCGACCTTTTATTAAAAATTTTCGTATATATTTTTTATTTTTAGACCTATTATAAATATTTTTTTAAGGGGGGGGGGGACGTTTCTTCTTCCTCAGGTAGTGTTCGAGTGTTTAATCAGCAGGTGAAATAAGTTTTAAGAGGGGTTTAATCTTCAGGTGACCCCAAAGGACAGTTAAACAAATCCTCGACACTAACTGAGGTTTAATTGCGGAAATAAAAAGAAAGTTTGGGCTCTGTAAAATAGTAGACGCTGAGAAAAACACATAACTCACTGTGTGTGTGCGTGTGTGTGTGTGTGTGTGTGTGTGTGTGTAGTCTTGTCATGAAGCTATTTACTAGTCGATGAACAATAGGAGAGAGCGAGAGAGAGAGAGGGGGGGAGGGGGAAGACACCAAGACCCGATAGAAGAAAAATAAACAAAGAGTTATTGAACATTGAACAAGAGCGTGAGACAATAGTAATTACCATCATGGGGGAGAGAGAGAGACAAGACCTACGAGAGAGAGAGAGTTAGGGAGATGAGGGGTAACAGGAAAGAGAAAGTGGCAAGGGAAGAAATTAAGAAGATTCCCCCCTAGGTAACATACACGCTAGGGAAAGATATAAGAGGGGGAGGGGAAATATACTAAAGTTTGGGGATAAGAATGACGGGAAAAAAAAAGAAGAGGTGTATTTGGCAATTTACCGAGAGGGTGTTTGGTGTGAGGGATGTTGCCATGGTGATTGGATGGCTGTAGTAAGCAATACACCTCCTTGTCTCGTGGGAGGAAAATGTTGAAGCATAAAGATGAGGGGGAAAACACACACACACACATATACGAGGATAAGGTGGCCAGGTGTGTTGAATATATTAGGTATAAGGTGTACACAGGTATGAGGGTTGTCTCGTAGCTATAGGTAAAGAGGTAAAGGGATTGACAATGTGATGGTAGATAGTGTAGAAGGAAGTAGAGATTGATGGTAGTTGAGTCTTGAATATTTTGATGAAACTTTGGAGGGAAATTGGGGAACTCTGTGGGGTAATGGATCCTCATGGCTCATCTCTGTACTCAAGTGCCAAGGTTCGATGTATAGGGTAAGAGAGGGATTTTTTTATTTTTTTATTTGATGTTTATTTTATTTATTTATTTATTTAATTTTTTGAGGGGGAGGGGGGATGGAAATTAGAGGATAAAGGAACGCGGTGGAGTAATGGAACAAGTGGTTGGTCTCAGAACTCAAGTACCCGCGTTCGATAATAGGTTTGTATTTGAGGATATTAATTTAGTTTATATGTAAAAGGTAAGAGAGAGAGAGTGTGTTAGTCGGTCTTGTTATTTTTGTACCAGACACCTATAGTGGGTAACACATTCTCACGACTTGTGGTTTATTTAGGGAGAAAATCACACAAGGTGAAGATTAGGCCAGGTAAACAAACACACACACACACACACACACACACACACACACACACACACACACACACACACAAACACACATTATATATATATTTATTTTAATGAGACTCTTCCTATTATTTTTCCTAAAGTTTGCTTATTCCTTTGACCTCCCTCAAGACAAGTAGCTGGGATATATTGGCCTGGGTGCGAACCTGTGGCCCCAGGATCAGTAACCAACAACATTCAGCAATTGGAAACCATAAGTAGCTGTAGGTGTTATTTGGCGCCGACACGCACACACACACACACACACACACACACACACACACACACACACAACATTAGGGGAGAGGTGAGAGGGAGAGTAGAAGAAGATGAAGAAAATGAATAAGAAGTAGGGAGAGGAAAAAGATAGAAGAAGAAGGAGCAGTAAAAAGGAGAAAGAAAAGTCCAAAATAAAACAAAGAATAAATTGCCAGAAAAGTTATATTATTGATAGTAGTTAGGGCAGAAGAAGATTATGAGAATAAGACGTACAACTACACACACACACACACACACACACACACACACACACACACACACACACACACACACACACACACACACACACACACACACACACACACACACACACACACACACACACACACACACACACACACACACACACACACACACACACACCAAGTAACCCCTGAAGCACCCTCCACTAAGACCAATGGACGGTAATAAAAGAATAGAAGCAAAAAATAAATAAAAAATGACTCGAGGTAAATTAAAATGTGAACAATAGGGACAACATGGCCAGTAACAATAGCAACAACAACAACAATAACAACAACAGGGAGGGAATAATGGTGAGAATACTGGCTAGGAAAAAATATAATAATAATATTACACAATGTACACACCTGACGCAGTACACCTGGTGGTCAATTAACTAACACCTGACGCAGTACACCTGGTGGTTAATTATCTAACACCTGACGCAGTACACCTGGTGGTTAACTAACTTCTTATATAGTGAAATACATAATACATACACGATGAATATACACAACACCAATGCAAGTAACGTGTGTGTGTGTGTGTGTGTGTGTGTGTGTGTGTGTTGTGTGTGTGTGTGTGTGTGTGTGTGTGTGTGTGTGTATGTGTGTGTGTGTGTGTGTGTGTGTGTGTGTGTGTGTGTGTGTGTGTGTGTGTGTCCCTTTTGCTGAACTATACATACACACATTCCATCATACAACGAAGCCATGTTTGCCCTGGAGGCTGTAAGAGCGAATCCCTAACCACGGTGAAGGAGGAAGAAAACTCGACCTTAGGGAGAGAAAAATCCAAGAAAAAGTTGAGAAATCTGTTGACATACTAGAATGTAAACACGTAACTGAGACATATTGTTGAGGGGGCTTATGTGTGTGTTTCTTAGTCTTGTGAGAAACGTGGAGTTGAGGAATATTAAAGGAAGATAGAGAAGTAGAGTGAGATATTTGTGTTTCTTAGTGTCGTGTCTTAAGAGGGAAGCATAAGTGAGAAATATGAAGAAATAAGATACTGAGTTTGGTATAGGATTGAACATTACATACATACATACATACATACATACATACATACATACATACATACATACATACATACATACATACATACATACATATTTTTACTATACAATGTCCTACACAGGCTGGTGGGTTGAGCACATTCCTCTACCTAGAGTTAACATGATTACAGGATGTCAGAACGTTTACCTGTGACTCAGAGAGACGTGTGTGATGGCTTTGGTAATATGGGTTGTCGCTGTCACAGGGAGGATGAAAAGATACGAGACTTTATATGTGTGTGTGTTTGTTAAGAAGAAGTAATGTTGTGTTTGTGTTTTTCCCGTTGATAAAAAAACATGTTTATGGATATTAATCTTTTGATACGTAGTTTAATGTGGTGTTATTATCCAAATGATCAAAATAATGAATAAATTAAAGATAAATAATGAATAAAAGGTAAACAATCGCAAAAAAAAACAATAGAAAAATAGTCAAACTTTGGGATGAATTCAGAGAAACTTGGAAAAAAAGTCCTTTGAAAGAGTTCAGAAAATAAATGACGTTAGTCGAACAAAAAATAACAAAAGCGAATTAATCATGGTGGAGTCAGTAAATGTTTTGTACATTGAAATAATTTAAGCCGCTAATTCCACCCGTTAGATCCCGGCGGGCTGCTGCAGTGGTCCGCATGAAAAGAAAAAATGCTGAATTTTGATCAAAAAGCCTGTTTACTATTCAGCCTAATTTGGGTCGGGTCTCGCGCACCTGCTCCTCTGTGGCCACCGACCCCCACCTGCCCAGAGGAGGGGTGTTACTGTGGCCACCATCCCCACCTGGCCAGAGGCGGGGTGTTACTGTGGCCACCATCCCCACCTGGCCAGAGGAGGGGTGTTACTGTGGCCACCATCCCCACCTGGCCAGAGGCGGGAGGGGGGAGGTGGGGTGTTAAACAGCTCCCCTGTTGTCATACACAACAGGTATCCATTAGCGGAACGGCGTCGTCTGGTTAGCTGTTTTTTGTCACAAATTGTATGTTTTTATTTTTTGTCGTTCGCCAAGTTTGTTTTGAATGTGACTCGTCTCTCACTGGTTAGCGAATCAGCCAATCAGACGCTGTCGTTCCTACAGTGGATACCTGCTGGATATATGACTACAGGGTGTCTGCTGGGCTCTGCTGGGCTCTGCTGGGCTCTGCTGTGCTTTGTTGGTCTCTGAAGCCACGATGATGTTCTATAGTTTGTCCCTATCTGTCTCCCTTTATTCCTTATTCGTCTGTGTTTGTTTTGTTCGTAAGTTAATTCACTTCCTATCTTTAATTATCCTCCGTTTTTATGATTCCCCTTTTTCAAGACAATAATTTGATTTTTGTTTCCTTTCCTTCCTTCTCTCTTGTTCTCTCTGGTTCTCTTTTATCTCTATTCTCACAACTTTCCTAATTCCGGGTGTTCTTATTCTCGCATCCTTCCATCATCATAACTCTGACTTTCTTCCCTTTTATTATCATGTTGTCACTCTTTATCTTCCCATGCCATCTCTCCCTTCCTTCCATTTCTTCTTTCATTATTTCTTTCTTTCTTATGTCACATTTATTACCGTTGTTGTATTTCTCAGTTATGTTGCCTTTGTTCTTTATCCCTTCACTGTGTCCCATCCATCTTTCCCATCTTCTTATTATCATCTTATCTGCCCTCCTCCTCCTCCTCCTCTTCCATGTTTCATTAT
Source organism: Homarus americanus (assembly GCF_018991925.1). Taxonomy (NCBI): domain Eukaryota; kingdom Metazoa; phylum Arthropoda; class Malacostraca; order Decapoda; family Nephropidae; genus Homarus; species Homarus americanus. The sequence goes on along the minus strand of NW_024716951.1, from coordinate 6,744,643 downwards.
TTTCGCTCTCTTTCTGTACCTCAATTATTATTTATGTTTTCTTCCCTCCTTCCTTATATTATAGTTTCTATCGCCTCTCCTCTTCCTCCATCTTCCACTGACCTCCACTCCCCAAGCCTCCCAGACCACCCCCTCTCCAGTCCCAACAATCCCCCCAGCTCCCTCTCCAGCCCCCTCTACAGCCCCCAGCAGCCCTCTCCAGCCACGTCAACAAAACCATACAACAGACAATAGACTGACTAGAAAATCCTATTTATCCATGATGTTTTTTTTTTCTTTTCTCGGGAAATTACAATTCAAGGCCCTCAACATCTTCCAGTTGGCTTCTAAAGCTCTATGGAAGTTCCTTTTGTGCTTCTTGGCTGGAATTCGTAGTCTAGAACTCTCAGTATGATTCAGGGGATTTAGGGAGGACCTAAAAGGGTATATTTGGTGGTTCCTCAGGCTGATGTACTGGTTCCAGGTTTTTCCAGTATCTTTCCATCAGGGTTTTGGAGGTGTATTGGTCTAGTGTTTGTTTTTCCAGGAGTTTTGTTGTTCAAGGTCGTCCCCAACATCTGTTATTGAATGTCTTGGGCGGAGTGGAACTGTTTTTAAGGTTCCTGTGGCAGCATTTTGTGGGGGAGGGTGGAGAGGTGTCTCAATTTGTATGGAACCACTCCTCCCTCTTCTCATCATTGCTGGAATCCATTTATCAAGACTCATATCATCTTCCAGCGAGAGCAAGAAGTAGTTTCATGGTTCCTTTTCCTGGTTATTTTAATTGAATTACTGATTACAGACGTCTAATGAGACCTTCCAGGGGGTGTCTGTGTTATAAGAGTTCATTAGTTCTCTCCTCCTTCTGGTTGCTGGATTTGGTGGATTTAAGTCCTCTCTCTCAGGCATCTTCCAGCAGGTACCTTGAGATGCTGGGATCCATTTCTCTGCTCCTCCTGGCTGGAAATTGTGGTTCAAGACCCTCAAGCATCTTCCAGTGGGTGCCTGGAGGTGTATGGATCCATTTACAGGCGGACACTTCTCATCTTGTGGGCCGCTCCGGAGTAAATTATCCTTCCAGACCCTCTATAAAAGATCCCATCACCTGGTATTGAGTTGCACAGGTGGTCCGGCAGGGAGAAGATAGGGTGCTGGAGGAGCCGGAGAGGTGAGATGTTGTGGTGATGATGGTGGTGATGGTGAAGTTTGTGTGGTTGTGATGTAGATTGTGATTATCGTGGAGAGGGATTGTGGTGACGCGATTGTGGTGATGCAGTATGTAATGAGGATTGTTGTTGTGGTGGTTGAGAGATGGTGGTTAGAAGTGGTGTTTGTGATGAGTTGAAGGGACAGATGTGTGTGTGTGTGTGTGTGTGTGTGTGTGTGTGTGTGGTGCTGGTGGTTGAGAAAGGGTTTAGTGGTTGTAGTGATGGCTCTGTAAACATTGAAATGGGAGCCTACAGGGTCATAGTGGTGTAGAATAGTGGTAGTAGTTGTTGTAGTAATGGTGGTAGTTGTATCTATACTGTCGGTAATAAGAGAAGCATTTGGTTGTGGTAGACTGTACTGGTTGGTGATGGTAGTGGTGGTAGTTGTTGTACTTTGAATCATAGTTAACAAAAAGGTGTCGATAAATTATCACAAAAGTTGAATTAAATAAAAAAAGTTAATCTCGGGTTGAATTTATACGACAAAAAAAAATTCTTAATGATTTCGACCGAATTTTTGTCTCCTTGACTGAATCGACGAAAAAAAAAATATATTGTCCTTAAAAATTAGACCGAAGTTAATGTCTTTTGTGGTTGGACCCCAAATGATTCGGTAAAAATTAAAACTGAACACGAAGTCTCCTCAATTGGACTCGAGAGAAAAAGGATTTCTTGCCGGTGTCTCTGTCAAGGTTCGTCTTGTAAAAGGTGGTGATGGGCGAAAGAATTGTTCGATTAGTGGCGAGAAGAGAATTGAGGATGGCAGGAGTGTGGTTGGAATGTTGAGGTGTGGTTGGGATGTTGAGGTGTGGCTGGGATGTTGAGATGTGGCTGGGATGTTGAGGTGTGGTTGGGATGTTGAGGTGTGGTTGGGATGTTGAGGTGTGGTTGGAATGTTGAGGTGTGGTTGGAATGTTGAGGTGTGGTTGGGATGTTGAGGTGTGGCTGGGATGTTGAGATGTGGCTGGGATGTTGAGATGTGGCTGGGATGTTGAGGTGTGGCTGGGATGTTGAGGTGTGGTTGGGAGGAGAGGGAAAGGGAAGGAGGGAGAGAGAGAGAGAGAGAGAGAGAGAGAAGGAGGAGGGTGTAAAGATGGAAGAGAGACAGAGAGGGGGAGAGAGAACGAGAGAAAATTATTGAGAAAGAGGGAAGAAGGGTGAAAAGAATGACGAGAGAGAGAGAGAGAGAAAGAAAGAACGAAGGGATAAGAGGGAAGAGCGAACGTGAGAAAAAGAAAGAAAGAGGGAGATAATAGCGGAACGTTTTCTTAAGGTCTTAAACTATCATAATTTATTTCTTCTTTCTTTTCTTTATCTGCCACTTCCTCTTTCTCCTCCTTCTCCTCCTCCCCATTCTTCTTCGTCTTCTTTTTAAGAGAGCAAAGGAGATTATGTAGCTTGAATGAAGATCCTATTAGTTTTCTCCTCCTTTTCATCCATCTCCTCCTCCTCCATCTCCTCCTCCTTCTCCTCCTCTTCCATCTTCCTCCCCTCTTCTTATCCTTTCATCACTAACTTCTTTATGCCACACAATATTACTCCACAACTTAAGATGATACAAAGCTTACCTCTTCCTCCTGCTCCTCCTCCTCCATCTTCGTTCCTCTTCCCCTCTTCCTTCACCCCCCCTTCATCATTTTCCTCTCTTTACGTTAATACCACAGAAGGTAAAAGATTAGTCCACAGCCTGAATGAAGCCTCCTATATCTTCTTCCTCCTCCTCCTCCTCCTCCTCCTCCTCCTCCTCCTCCTCCTCCTCCTCCTCCTCCTCCCCTCCTCCCCTCTTCCTCCATCATCATCTTCTTTATACCACAAACCTGAATGAAGATGTTACAAGTTAGTGGAAAAGTTGGTTCGTTTTGAAGGGGGAAACTGTGCCAGAGTCTGTGGATGAGCTTTGTGTGTGGACCAGTCGTAGATTACCATAAGAGGCAGTTCCTTTGGCCTCTGGTAGATCACTGTAGAGAAGGAGTGGTGAGAGAGAGTGAGAAAGAGTGAGAGAGAGAGAGAGAGAGAGATAAAGTGACATGAAAGAAGAGAAAGAGAGAGTAATATGAGAGAGAGAGAGAGAGTAATGTAAGAGAGTGAGAGAGTGTTAACAAGAGAGAATGTGGATAAAATAGAGAGGTAGATAATGATAAAAGAGAGATATATAGAGAGAGAGATAGAGAGAGAGAGATAAAGATGAGAGTGTGTGAGATAGAGTAATATGAGGAAACTGGAGGATTTACTTACTTGGCTATAAGGAAAACTCTAATGGGAAAAAATAATAACTTCAATGTGTTCCTTGAGAGGGGAAACAACCCTTTAAGAAATCTTGTGTCTCTTCCATGTTTGTTTATGTCTCTTCTAAACTTTTTTCTCTTTAGATCACGAAATTTTGGGGGGCAGTTTTGATGTTGCTGTGTTGGTATTGTTGGTAGATCGTTATGAGGATGGGTGGGTAGAAACTGAAAGATGGTAGAGACAGAGACAGAGAGAGAGAGTGAGAGAGAGAGAGAGAGAGAGAGAGAGAGAGAGAGAGAGAGAGAGAGAGAGAGAGAGAGAGTGAGAGAGAGAGAGAGGAGAGAGAGAGAGAGAGAGAGAGAGAGAGGAGAGAGAGAGAGGAGAGAGATTTCCTTTTGTAGTACAGTTGTTAGTTATATTCTCTCTCTCTCACTAGTGCCTCCCCTCCTCCTTTTAACTGTCAAACTTAGTCCAGGTTTACCCATCCTTTCCTTAACTTGTAACTGTCCATTTTAATGTTTTCCTCAATAACTTTACCACCTGTATCTTGTGTACAGCTGTTAACCCTTTGAGAACATGTCACTATAGGTGAAATAAGAGGAAGGTGGATGAGTCAAGTTGGATTTCTTATGGAGAATCTTTTGGGAGGGGTCACCGAGATGGCAACACTGACTTAATCTTATAGTTCGAGATGGCAACACTGACTATCTCCTATAGCCCGAGATAGCAACACTAACTATCACCTATAGCTTATGGAGTACTTAAAAGATTGTCTGTACGTGTGTTAGGTTAGGTTAGGTTAGGTTAGGTAAAGGGTTAGATTAGGTTAGGTTAGATTAGATTAGGTTAGGTTAGGTTAGGTAAAGGATTAGATTAGGTTAGGTTAGGTTAGATTAGGATAGGTAAAGGGTTAGATTAGGTTAGGTTAGGTTAGGTTAGATTAGGTTAGGTTAGGTTTGGTAAAGGTTTAGGTTAGGTTAGGTTAGGTTAGGTTAGGTTAGAAAACACAACTTAATTTTAAAATATCACTTCTCAGCTTCAGAACTTCGATGAAATTAAAATACGAAAATTGGTTGAGTAATTCCTGTGTAAAATAGCCTTAAGGTCCAGTGGATGGTAGTGTAGTCTCAGGGCCTACTGACACATTTTGTTATGGAAGATTAATATATATTCAGAAAAATTGCTATATAAGGTTATATTGTTCAGCTTGTATGTAAACAGTGCAGGTATACAAACAATGTATACAGACAGTGCAGGTATACAAACAATGTATACAGACAGTGCAGGTATACAAACAATGTATACAGACAGTGCAGGTATACAAACATTATAAAACATTAAAGCTTATTATTGACTTAGCAAAATATCACAAAATATAAACCATTTCGCCAATTAATTAATTTTTATTAAGTTAATTGGTGTACAGACCTTATTAGCGGACCCAGCAGTGAACGAGAGGGACATTTACCTGTGGAAGAGACACACCTGTTAAAATTGATTATACTCGTAAATGGTGTAAAAGAATCATGTCTCATTTACAGTATTTCCTCTGTTAAACTTTGGTTATTTCTTCATGTTGTAAATAAGCTTGAATGTGTTGTAGGAGTTAATTGGGTAATTTATTATTTAGAGAGTTACGAAAGAGGTGTTTAAGGAGAGTGATGGAAATAATAAAGTAGAGAGGAATAAACGTGAGAGAATTAAATGGATTGAAAGGGTAGTAGTAGTAGTAGTAGTAGTAGTAGTAGTAGTAGTAGTAGTAGTAGTAGTAGTAGTAGTAGTAGTAGTAGACGCAGAGCTACACAGATCCCATCTATATCTCTGTATTAGTTCACATTAATTAAACTTTCCCTGAGACAGAGTGACTCCCTAATTAAAATTGCATTAGTTCGGAACAGCCTACATCCCTCCCTTCCTTCCCTCCATGGACAGCCCCCTCGTCCTGTCTGTCCGTCTACCTGTCTAAAGTGACCGTCCACCGCGTCTCTCCCCCCTCCCTCTTTAAGTGACAGATCCTCCTCTCTGTCAATAAGTTTCCTCTCCATTTAGTAACATCTGTCTGTCTGTCTGTCTGTCTGTCCTTTTCGTTACCTGAATTTCTCACACCAAAAATAGTTATAAATGGATTTAGAGATATGTCTAATTATATGGCTTCCTACCTGTGCCTTTTAACCAAGGAAGACATTAATCACTGTATCAGCCTGGTTACCTGGCTTCCTACCTGTACACTCTCGCTACTAATTATTTACTCTGTGAAAGACTGTATATTCCTCGTGTGTTCTGTGTACAGCCTCTGTCTGTCTGTCTGTCTCTGTCCGTGTGTGTATGTATGCATGTGTGTGTGTGTGTGTGTGTGTGTGTGTGTGTGTGTGTGTGTGTGTGTGACTGTCTGTCTGTCTAATATATCTGCCTAACAACCTAGCAGCCTGCCAACCAATCGTCTGTTGCTTCGAATTGCTGTGATGGTAGTTTGGCTAATTGCCTGCGCTTGTTTCACTGTCAGAATTCCCGGATTACACGCTGCCTAATTTCCGGTTATCTCCCTGTCCTTGTGTTCCCGGCGTGTGTCCGTTTATTAATGGCCCCTTCCCTTATCTACGGTCTTATTAAAAAAATATATATATATATATATATATATATATATATATATATATATATATATATATATATATATAATCATTACTTAGTCTAAATGGCATTTACACACACACACACACACACACACACACACACACACAGGAAATTCGGATTATCTGGGCTTGGAAATCTTCAGGAAATCAGGCTGTGTGTGTGTGTGTGTGTGTGTGTGTGTGTGTGTGTGTGTGTGTGTGTGTGTGTGTGTGTGTGTGTGTGTGTGTGTGTGTGTGTGTGCCGTGACGGGCGGACGGGGGACAGCGCTTGTTACCTCCCGTCACTCTTAAGTCACCGAGGAGAGGGAGGTGAGGTGTAGGAGGATGAAGTGGAGAGAGAGAGAGAGAGAGAGAGAGGAGAGAGAGAGAGAGAGAGAGAGAGAGAGAGAGAGAGAGAGAGACGGAACAGAACAGATAGACGAGGGATAAGAACACGGAAGAAGTAAGAAGAGATGAAGAAGGCAGCGAGATGAAGAGAGGAGAAGGAAAGGGAGCAAAGATAAGTACACAGGCCGTAAAAAGGATAAAAAAAATGAGGGGAAAGAGGGAAGTGGTATAATTAGTAAATAGGAAGAGAAAGAGAGGTAAAGGAAGAGGGGAAGATGGGGCAGAGAAGCAGGGTGGAGAGAGAGAGAGAGAGAGACGTTGAAATGGGATTAGTAGTAGTAGTAGTAGTAGTAATAATAATAGTTATTATTGTTGTTGTACCGCAGTAGCAACCTAACCTAACCTAACCTAACCTAGCCTAACCTCACCTAACTTAACAACCTAAAGTAATCAACCTTTAACCAAATTTGACCTTAACCTAACCTAAGCTAACCTCCCCAACTCTTTACACAAGCAAACCTAACCTAACCAAACCAAACACGCGGCTTTAATAGGTCAAAAGTAAAACACCAAATATTAAACACTATGGTTCCGGGTTCATAGATTGGTTCATAGATTGGTTCATAGATTGGTTCATAGATTGGTTCATAGATTGGTTCATTGATTGGTTCATTGATTGAGTTCACAATCGTATAAGTGATAAAACAAATCTAGCCTCGCTTCCTTCCTTTCCTTCCTACAACCCACTTCTCTTTCTAACCCCTCCCCTCCCCCCGTACACCTGTTCCTAGACTCGAGGATAGGGAGAGGAGGAAGGGGGGGGGGGGGGGAGAGGAGACATGGGGAGTAAGGAAATAGCCTCTCCCAGGTCCTTCCTCCCCCAAAATACTATGTTGTTGTTGTTGTTGTTTTTGTAAGATCAAGTTGACCATCTAAGACCCTGACACCAACACTTGTTACCACGCCCCTTCTCTCTCTCTCTCTCTCTCTCTCTCTCTATTATCATCCCTGTAACATCTTTTTTGTCTTTCTTTTTTCAACTATTTCATATTTTATCTTTCATCCCATTCATCGTATTTATCAAATTTTCTCTCATCCCTATTTTTTTTGTTTATTATTTCATCCCCTTTAAGTTTATTCTCTCTACTTGTTCATTCTCTCCCTCCCTCCCTCCCCCTTTTTCTTTATTTACATGTTCTGATTACTCTCCCGTGTTTATTCTCATTTATCATCACCTTCCCCTTTACTTACTCTGTTTATTCTGTTCTTCGTCTCTTTGTGTTTGTTTTGATTCCCCGTTCGTGAATAATGTACAGGTAGTCTTTTTTTTTCTTTTTGTTAATTCACGTTTATGTTGTTGTGTATTTGTTTTCGTTGTAATAATTTGTTGCACTTGATTGCCTTGCTGTTCCCTGTGTGTGTGTCTTATGCTGTAACTGAAATACTGTATGCTTGTCTGTTATCTTCTTCCCTGTACCCTTGCTGTATTACAATCTACTGTATCAAGGGAACTGTATCATACAACATCAGGAAAGCTCTATATTACAGGTGTGAATTTTAAACCTCGTATTACTGTAATATACTGAATCGTGTAGTAGAACCTCTGGATTATTCAGTTATGCATTTAATTTGGTTAGTCTATGCACAGTTGTGATGCATTAAACAGTTCACTAATATAGTATACTGAATCATGTGCTCTTGTGGGTGTGTGTGTGTGTGTGTGTGTGTGTGTGTGTGTGTGTGTGTGTGTGTGTGTGTGTGTGTACTACAGTGACACCTTCATATAACGGACTTTCATCTATATGTAGTCCGTTAAATAGAGGTTTTACTATGCCCTATCGTACAGTCTGTAATTCACTTCTGTACTATATCATCTATATTACATACCACTGTATTGTACACTATGTTTCGTGGTTCAGCGCTCGTTACAGTCCCATAATGCATCTCTGTTGTGTTTACTCTGCTGTACTCTAACCCCCTCATTTCCACCACGCTGCACACACTCTTATGACTTACCGAGTTTTACAGGCACCGCACGCCATTGCAGTATGATGCGCCATAAAAACAGACAAAGTTGTGGCGCTCCTAACTCACTGTTTTTCTCCCTCTTCCTCCCGTACTACTACTACTACTACTACTACTACTTTTTTTTTAGTAACGTGGCCTCCAGCCTCCCACAATAGCCACACCTTCGCCACCATTTAATTACCCTAATATTGAATATCCTAATACATAAGTAGCTATCCTATCTGTGTTAAATTAGTTGAGCCGCAGATCTATGCGGCATTCAGTGACTGTAGCCTCATAGTCAATATCTGCAGCAGTTGTCGGAGTAGGGGCAGAAGCTCTCGTTCCCCTGAGGCAGAGCAAAGCCGACCTAAGGAGAGAGAAAGACGGTCGACATCTCATCCAGGCTGTAACATAACTTCTGGGCTGCTGCTTCTGTTCGGAGATCAACTCCGCGAGTCTGGCGTAGAAACATCTTGCACTTGGTCCCATCCCACCAGAGGTTGTGAACACTAGAGGAGTGAAGCTGCCTTGATCAACATTTTGAATTCTCTCCCCATATGCCCTTCTGTTGTCGTTCTCGTTCCTCCTATATGCAGCATCGAGAGCTAGGTTACAGTGACATGCGGCCATGGGATCAAAAATCCTGATGTCGAAGAAAGCTCGCTGTCCCCGCATCCAGAATTCTCGAGCACCGACGTCCACACGGGCTTCATTAGATGTGTTTGAAGTCCTGTGTTGGAAGATCTCACCATCCAATGGAAGGAGGGTCGGTTCTACCATGACATCCCGGCAGATTTCCTTCAACATATTTGCTGTGAGGTCCCTTACCTCGTCATGCCTCATGCATATGAAGCCCCCCTTTTGCACACCATGGCGTGATCGCCATCATAGGAAGAGCCACACACGCATTGGGAGGGCAAGCCTTCTACTGGCCGACCGTACCTTAGAGCAATGGATCTGTAAATTCTTGTTTATTAAGACTGAAACCATTTTCCCTTATCGGTAACGTAGTTAAACCAGTTCGAGGCGCCCACCTCCTGCACTATAGTTACATTTTTTTTCAAATTTTCTGGTACCTGCAGCAACGGTTGCTGCAACTTATCATTTTGGCAGTGCTGTCGATCTGTCGTAATGGACCTACGAATCTTATTTACTTCACTACTACTACTACTACTACAACTACTACTACTACTACTACTACTACTACTACTACTACTACTACTACTACTACTACTACTACTACTACTACTACTACTACTACTACTACTACTTACCACTACTACTACTCCTCTCACCCTCCTCACCACCACCACCACCACACATGACATACCACCACCCTCACCCCCCACCACCACCACATGACATACACACACCCCACCCTCACCCCCCACCACCCTGACATACACACCACCCTCACCCCCCACTTCCGGACCACACACCACCCCTCACCCCCCATCCCCTGACCAGCACACCACCCCTCCCCCACCCCACACACACACCCCCACCCTCACCCCCATACTGACACACCCACCCCTCACCCCCACCACC